>NW_009918984.1:0-1671 GCF_000696875.1 Nestor notabilis
CGGCCCCGGCCGCCACCCCTGCAATAAGGAAGGGGGTAGAGGGGGGAGAAAGAGCGACCTTTGGACCCCCCGTCCCTGCTGCCCCCCTGGCACCCGCCGATGTGCTCTCAGTCCTTCCCCACCGCTATTCCCACCTCATGCTGGGATCCCAAACTTGGTGGGGGGCACTGGGAGGAGACCCCACTCTCATCCCTTGAATTAGGGAATAAGCAGAAATGTGTGAAAACCCCTTAAACTCCTCCAGGATGGGGATGTCTCTCCCTATTCCCCACAGTGCTGCAGCCCAGGGCACACCAGAGCTCTGGGATGGGCTCGATGCCTTCCCACACTGCATCCTCCTGTCGGCCCTGGGAATCTCCCTCAGCCACAACGCAGTGGGCAGAGGGGGGCAGGAGAGACCTCCCCAGACCTGGCCTGGCACTGACAATGGCAATGACAGTGGTGAGGGCAACGTGTAGACCCCTCTCCCAGTGGCTGTAGCAATGTCTTGGCAATCACAAAGTGTCCCAACATACTTGCTGTGGTCTCTGCTCTGCCTGGATAATGCGGAGCCCATCAGGTAACCCTTTTTAGGCATTACGGATCCACCACCAGGCTCAGGAGGTAGAAGGTGGAAGAGCCCTGAATCATCGAATCACAGAATCACAGAATCATAAAATGGTTTGAGTTGGAAGAGACCTTAAAGCTCATCCAGTGCCATGATTTATAATCCAAGGCTTCCCTGAGCACAGGGTGTGAGTTGTGCCAGGTGACAGGACCTGAGTTAGGGCCTGACCCTCGGTCATGATCACCCCATCAGTGGCTCGGTCCAAAAGATACAGGCCTTGTGTTTGAATTCCTGCCCTAGGGAGAAATGGCTGATCTACCAGTGACCAGAAAAGAGCAATAACCCCTCGAGAGCAGCAGAGCTGTGCTGGAGCAGAGGCTCACCTGTAAAGTTATGCTGCAAAGGAAGGTGATTCTCCTGGTTCCCACCTTCAGGCTCTCCCAGGTACCCAGCAGTGACATGCCAGGTACGGGATAGCTGCTCCTGCCCTGGCTGAATACCACCAGATTCACCTTGTGCAGAGCACACTTTTGAGCACAGGCCTCAAAGTCCTCCTGATTTCACCAAAAATGGGGCCCCTCCATCCATGTGGCCAAGATATTCCCCCTCTCAGGCTGTCTGCATGACCCACAGCCCGCTTCAAGCTCCCACCAGCGAAGGAGGGAGCAACAGGGAAGAGCAAAGTACCCCGACATCTCCTAAGGAATTAAACATCAGAAGCAAGGCTTAAAAGCCAAGCACAAAGCAACTCCCCTTTTCTCCCACAACAGCTGAAATAAATTGCTTTAGCTGAGCAGGAATTTGGGGAACACAGAGTCAGTCCCTGGTGCGTGCAGTGATGGGCACATGCTGCTGGGCTCGGTGCCTGTAAGGAAACATGCTCAGGCAAAAGGGCTGCTCCTGCTGGGGGGGATGGATGGGATGCACAGGCACAGTGCACGGTGCATGCACAGTGAGATGACACGTTTCAGCCTCCCTGGCCCAGGAGCTCGGGCTTGGAGGAGGCTGGGGCTGGAGGGGAGGATGCAGGAGGTGGGAAGGGGGCTCATGGAGACACATATTCCAAAGGAGCAGCAGGATTTGGGGCTGGGAGAGGAGGGCACCAGCAGCTGCGGCCTTTGGGG
>NW_009918984.1:1702-3891 GCF_000696875.1 Nestor notabilis
CCTAGAATGTCTTTTTCCGTTTTCCATGTGGTGTGTGGAGGGGTGTGCAGAGATGGTATTTTACTTTATTTAAAGAAAGGGCTGGTTTGTACACAGAGCCGATGCAAGCAGGGACACCCAGATGCATTTCTAGGGCTGTTTCCAGGTGCAGGATGTGCAAATGCCTCTATCTGCAGTAGACAGAGAGATAAAAAGCAAACATATTGTATAATACATTTGTATTTTGTCTCTCTGACCCCAAGTAGGAGCATTTGCTTCTTAAGCTGGACCCAAGCCACATCCCCTCTAAGCTTCTGCTCTGCTGGTAAAGCCAGCACAGATTCTAACGTGTTTCTCCCACTCCCAAACACAGGAGTGGGGTCAGGGCTCGTCCCCTTCGAGGTTTCAGTCTCTCTGGCCCAAGAGCTCAGGCTGGTGAGGATGCAGGAGGGGAGGATGCAGGAGGTGGGAAGGGGGCTCATGGAGGGGCATTTCCCAAGGGAGCGGCAGGATTTGGGGCTGGGAGAGCAGGGCACCAGCAGCTGTGGCCTTTGGGGAGCTGCCGTGGCTCCCCGAAATGTCATTTTCCGTTTTGGTGAACAGAAGGGAGAGACCCAGACGGGGGGTTTCATGTCGGACAGCCCGGGAGCAACGCAGCAGCCACCCGAGGCGGAGCTCGGCCCTCCCGGCTTCTCAGAAAGAAAATGAAAGGCAAGGAAGGAGCTTCCAGTCAAGCCTGGGAAGGGGAAAGGAAACCTGAAAGGTGCAGGGTCGGCGAGAACCGGGTTAAACAAAACACCCCGAGTTTGAAATCACCCCACATTTCACCCCCCAAAAAGCGAGGGGGTGTCAGAAGTGCGCGGCAGTGATTGCGGCGCCGGGGCTTCAGCGCCGAGCGGGGATAAAAAGAGCAAAGAGAAGTCAGGCCACGCTCTCTGTTCCCATGCCAGCTGATTTGTTCAAAGGATCCACGAGAAACGCGCTGTAAAGTGCAGATTCTGCCCCATCAGGCATCAGGGAGAGAAATATTCGCACCTACATCTTCCGGGGATGCCGGTGGGGTGGGAAAGGAGAGGTCGGCGGTGAAAGGGATAAAAAAGAAAAGAAAGAAAAGATCAAAATGTTTGCCTTTATTTGATTTTTTCTTCCCAGAAATATTGCCAGAATCAGCAACCAAAGAGCTGGGCTCCCGTCCAGACCCAGAATTCAATTTTCCAGCAATTGATTATTTCCAAACGTTAAGTCTTTAAGTAGTTCCAATTCTTTTTTTCCCCCCTCTTCAAACTGCTTTGGGGTTTGGGTTGGTTTTGACGGTGGTGGGTTTTTTTTTCCCTTGTACTTTGTAAAGACGGCCTCAAATCCAATCACTTAAAAAAATCATAGACTGTTAAGAAGTTTTCCACAGTTTTTCCGATTCCAGATGGTAGAAATATTAGATGGATCCTATAGAGAATATAATAATAGAATCATTGCAAACTGATAAGAGCATTTGATGATTTTAAGCCCAAACATCGAGAGAGGAACTGGTAAAAGAAAACAATTTTTTCCCTTTAAAATAACCCAGTTCCTCTCGCTTTATCGTGACTTTAAGTATTACCCTAAAATATTCTCTGTAAAAGTGTCAAAGAACGGAAATCCTAATATCAGGTTGGAAATCGCATTTTAAACTATTTCCACAGCAAAAAGGCTGCTCGAAATTTCCTGAATCAAGAAGCTGAACTGAATGGAAGCGCGGTCTTAAAAGCACGAGGTACGCTGCAACTTCGGAACTCGGGAATGCCTCTGAATAGATCAGCCCAAGTGCAGAGGGAGTTTTGATTTGGGGGCATGAAAAAGGTGAATTATCTCCCCCTCCCCAACGCTGCTCCTGCCGGAGCCGATTCCCCCCCTGCCGGAGCCGATTCCGCCGGCTGCAGCCGTGAGAAACGGAATAAACCCGTGTTTCCATAAACCGGTGGTTCCGTGCCCTGGTTTGTCGGGGTGTCTGTGCGCGCCGGTGGATACCGCTCCTCCTTTCTTTTTACCCCGCTTGGATAAATATATATACATATATCTATGAATAAAATTAAACGAAGTGACATAAACTACCGGGAAAGTCTGTAGCAAGTCGCTCTGTCCTCGGATCCCGTTCAGCTTCCACCCGGGACATCTCGGGAGCTTCTCCCTGCGAAGCCCGAGCTCTCCCCGCGGCTACGGGAGCTCCGTGGGGG
>NW_009918984.1:4658-5995 GCF_000696875.1 Nestor notabilis
GAGCCCCAGCGCCCGAGTTAGCAAATGGGGAGAGGGCAGGAGAATCAAAAGGGCATCAAAGAGGGAGTGCAGTCGTTAAACTGCGGAAAGGGAGGAAAGAAGCCTTGAAATCGGAAAGGTGGAGGCTAAAAACACAGCATCTTTAAATTTTAATTGTTTGGGGTTTTTTTATCGTCGATTTCGATGAGACGCTGAGATTTTTAGCAGATGAGAAGGGCCGAGGAGACAAGATGCAGCTTCGCGACGTGGTTTGTTTCTTTATTCTTTTCCCTGGGAGAGAAGTTGGGGCAGATCTCGCTGAGACAGCCCAGAGCAGAGCCCCGGGAGGTGGAAGGAGCTGGATGGGTTTTTTTGGGGGGGCAGCTGCCTTTTGCAGCGAAACGGGGTTTTTCCCCGCCTGGGCAAGCTTCGAGATCATCACTTCTAACCCCTCTTTTCTATCGGGTTTTCTGTCCCTGAGTGTTACCCCCTCTCGCGGCTTCTCGGGGTGGATGGGTCGTACTTTTGGTGGCCAAAAGACGTAGCAGAAGGAGAATTGTTATTGCTGTTTGATAATAAGAAGACAGAAATCTCCACATTTCTTTTCAGGAAGGAAACCACTCATAAGCCCAGGCTGCCTTCAGGGGCATCCCAACAAAGCTTTGCCTCGGACAACGCCTTTGGGGGAAAAACAGAGGGAAAAGGGGGCGAGAAACGCGACTCTGTGTGTTTGTACCATATTGTACAGACGATTGAAAACCTGAATAATCCATTAGCATGCCCACAGCACAGGCCGCAGCGCATTTATCCCGAACAGCCCCTCACCGCCCCGTCTGTCCGTGCCCTCTGCCTGTGCCTCCACCTGCCCGGTGCTCCTGGACCCAAAGGTGGTGTATTATTTTCCCACCTCCCTTTCCCAACCTATTTCCCTTTGGGATGATGCTTAGACCTGAAGCCACGGGCCATGGCCATGCCAGGGCCGTGCGTGGCAGTAGCTCTGCACAAGCGGATTGTGTGTGTGTCCCTTCTGCAGTTATTTTTTCGGGGTGCCCATGACCCCCTTTCCCATCTCTACTTGGTTTAGGGCCCTGCCCTGTCCCTCTGCCCAAGGATACAGGTTTCAGCCTTTGGCAGCTGAAAGTGGGGGTGCGCGACGATGAGCGTGGGATAAAGCCCCCAGGCAGGGGCAGAGAGTGAGGCTGGGGTGAAAGGAAGACCGAGGGGGGTCCAAGGGCTGGACCTGGCTTTTTCCGAGGGCAGAAACCCCAGGACCAGCGTGGGAAGATGGGGCCACACCGGATAGAAAGAAAAAAAGAAAGAAAAGAAAGGTGGGTTTAATCTGAGCCCGGATTTTTCCA
>NW_009918985.1:0-6820 GCF_000696875.1 Nestor notabilis
AATATTCCTCCCTTTATTCCTTTATATATCTATTTATTTATTTTAAAGGAGGCTAAAAATTGTGCTATTGTAGGGTGCACCTTTATTAAGACAGGGTAACAGGGCAAGTTAAGTATTTCCTCCCAGTGGTGTCTTCACCTGCGGTAGATTATTTGTGAGTATTACTTTAATGTACTAGTCAATATGGCATCATTAATGTTTGTAAAACTGATTTTATATATACAGTAAAACACTGCTAAATGCAGTAGAAAATTTAGTGTTCTAAGATCTAATGCTCTTTAGCAGGTCAGAGTTATGTATCTTTCACTCCTATATTCCTTTTGGTCTTCAGACTTTCCCTTTGCTTTTTCTTTGACTTAGACTTTTCCAGCTTACCATGTCTTGTTCCTACATTTTATTGCAAATTTCTTCACAGGAGCAAAATATATTGGTATATATTACCTTTCGTGAGTACCAAAGTTTTGTGCAGTATAGTATGTTAAGAGATAGCTTTACCATAATTTGTGTGGAACCTGAATGAAGCACCCATTCTGTATCCTGAGCATTACACAGTGTTTTTAAAGTTTGTGAAGGCTGGAGTGAATTCAGAATTAGAAAGTGTTGAAAAATTGGTCACATAAGAGCAACTGCAAGAAAATCCACAGGAATGCAAAATCTCATAGATGTAAACAAGAAATAAAAAGAAAATCTTCCAAACATTAATTTACAAATAAAAATATAACAGAATTTTTAAAAAATCTCCAAAGACAGTCTGCCACATCTCATGACATCTATCAACTGAAATAACTAAGCTTAATATAGAGCCAGTACTCCACCTATACCTAGCTAAGACACAGTAGACAAGGTGATATGCATATATGCTTTTTTTTTTTTTTTTAGAAATTAGTTGTAGTAGTAAATATTCTGACTTATGTATCACCAGCACTTCTTTTGGGGCATAATCTATTTCTTTTTTGCAAGCCACTACAAAAAATATAGCTGAGGTTGGGCATTTATATATATAATGAAGATTGTGCAGATGAAAAGACAAGCCTGGGAAAACTGAAAACCAGACAATTTTAAGATGCAAAATACCATCTTATTTTACTTCCACCTTAAGGTCTCAGTGGGCACACATGCTTCTTTTTTTCAACCCACTTCAATCTTTAGACTTCTGCTTTTTGTAGACTAATATCTCCAAAGAAAAACAGTAGACATTTTGGTATGTAGAGTATTTATAACTACAGTGAATAAAAATAGGTGGAATTGTCTCATCCCAAAATAAAAGTTTTATGTAAGAGAAAAGAAATAAAAAATACATGTGAAAGAGCATAGCAAGAAACACTTTGTGAAATTCCTCTTGAGTGTTTTTTCCTGGAGTCTAACATCTCCTGAAAGAAACTGAGAAGATGACTCAGCAATCCATAACCACCTGGAAGGCAAAAAGGACCATTTCTGCAAAGACCAGGTGCCCACGAGCAGCTCTGAAGGCCTGATATCTTCACATCATTAATTTGTGTGATGCAGCTTCATCAGCAAAAGCTCCCCGTAGCTGTACCTTCCTTGTTCACACTGGTCAGAGCTAAACACTTTATTCTAAGGAAGAAGGAAAACACTGACTTGAAAAATTGCACACATCTAGTATTACTACACTTTTCCAATAATCATATCTTAAAGAAGACAGGAAAAAGGTGACAGGGAAAAGAAATGTATTTTTTCTTCTCACCAGGGGTAAAACATAATCGCCCATCATTCAAAGTCTGTGACTGTATGCTACACATACGAGAAATCTGCATAAGATGAGAGAAATAAAGAATTGCAAGCATATACACAAATTAGCTGCCTTACAAAATGAGAGAAATTTATCTTTTTGGAGATGTTTCCTACCTTTGGATCACAAGGTGCCTAAAAATGTATTTGCTGAAATAATAATTTCAAATAGTGTTCCTTTGCATACAAAGGAGTAGGTACACACCCCAAAAGCCAAGCATCTCATGGTTCATAATGAGAATTTTTCGTGGGGAAGGACTGTAGCTCAGGGACCATGACAGAATGTATTAATGAGAAAAGATGTGATTTTATTATAGGACATTCATATTTATGTATTAACTATGTTCATCTATAGAACAACAACAACCGTATCTCCAAGTGTATGTACTTTAAAATATTTTGGTAGCATCACTTGTATCTGGTAGTATTTTTTGTTAAAAAAGCTTAAAAAGAAAAACAAGTATTTCGAACTAAGATGTCATACAGGATGGTTTTAATTGTCTTTTTTATTTTGATCAAGGCACTAAATGGTCTTTGAATCCCCATTATTGAGAAAGTATTTTTTTCCTGTACGACTGAATTCCATTATTTTTCTTTGTTATTCCTGACCTTTTATGTGTTAACAGTCTTACCCTGCACGTAAGAATTGCATCTGGTTTTAATGACATGAAGTGGGAATCTTGAACATTCAAACTGTAAAGCCTGGGTCAGGGTGTTTGGATTTGACAGACTAAAGCTACTGTGTCCCCCTTCCTACAACTCATCTATGTTTGAACTCATAGAACTGCTATCTCTTGTTATTTCACTAGAGCAACAGATACTAGCTAAGGAACAAAACTCTTCACTGTGATTCTACTGAACATGTTTGGTTCTGGCTGTGCACCTACTTCATTCTAGCTGAGGAGACAAAAAAAGGGAAACCGGCTTCGTGTCTTTGAGTCAGAGTAGATTTCTAACTGCCAGAGATCAACCTGAGAATAAATATGGACTGTGTATCCAGCATCAATATATGTTTGCATTATTATTATTACTTTCACTGAAACAGCCAGTGTTAGATTTGAAAGGCTGTCCAACTGGATCATGTGCCTGACCAGTAAGTATATCAACACCAATGTTCATGCAGGCCTTGGAAAATTCCAGGTATTTCAGCTTGCACTGAACATGCCTTGAAGTTTTGTCAGACTGTAGCCCATTACGGGTTTCGATTGTGGTCTGCACTACTGCAGGTAAAGCACGATTTTGCCATTTAATTTAGTGAGGAAAGGATTGGTCTCCAAATGAGTAACCTCATCTCTGTTCTCAAGCAGAGAACCTAGTAAGAGCTTGACAAGTGTTTCATTAATCCACCCACTGATATTTTGGTTGAGTTTCTTACACACTTGGAGTACAGGTTAAAGAAAAGATTTCTGAAATGAAAGAAAAAAGCAATGTTGTTCTCACCTTGAAGCTTCTTTTTTCACTAATTCCTACAAGGTATGTCTTGAGCATATTTTAAATCCTTAACTAAAAAGAAGTGAACTGTTAAAAATAAAGTAAAACATGAATATAAGAGAATAAGGTGATACTTTTGGGAAAAAAAAAGATGACTGATGACAGAAGTCCTTACGGCAGATAATGATGTACCTTATGAGAAAAAACATTGTAGCTCTCTTTGTGGTCTTTTATAGTGACCTTCATCTCTATTACACTAATGGCTTAAAGACAGAAAAGTCTTTGCTTATGTCCCTAGTGGAATGTGTGTCAGATAAGCATGTTATTTTTAATTCTTGGACTAATGTAATATATACTGCTTTTTTTAATACATTAGATCATGTCTTGATGAACCATAAAATCTCTTCCTCCTTTTTGGCTTACCCATCTGATTACTTTTACCTTTTCATTTTTGGGTTTAAATTAATTAAAACCAAAAGCTTTACACCACTGGTATCAATAGACCAAACCTATGCAACTTACAATGTTCGGTATATGGGTTTTTTTAAAATACTTTTTAAATACAAATTAAATGAAGAATAAAATCTTCAGAGAAAATAAATGTTTTAAAGAATCAAAGGGACATTTGTCAGAAGCATTTCATAGTGTCTGGAAAATAGGAATGCTTATTCTGTATAATTCAATTTTTGGTGAATAACTAATTTATTCTCAGGTTTTTTTACTAAGGTCCAGTTAGGTTTCAATAGCCTATTTAAATCAAGATTTAGCCTTACTTTGGTGTTTTCTATTACCTTTTGCAATTATATTTGGAGGCAGGACTATTTATTATGCTCTAGCCTCTGTTATACCTTTCATTGCAGAAATATCTGGATGTCCGCAGATAGGACACTATTGTTAAAGTGTAAAATACTTCAGGTACAAGCTCTACGTACTACTTGAAATCAGAGTTCTCAGTTTCCACTTAAAATCCAGACTCATAACTCTTAATATTATTAGCAACTTCTCCATTTAATTCTGTAGAATGTCAGCTAACTATTCACAGAAAAGAATGTAGTACAAAAAGGAATGCAAACGTTAAAATGTTCTCCTAGTCACCTTTCAGATATGGAGAAGTGTGCTGAAGTGCTGAGCAGGGGTTGGTCAGTGACAATGTCTATACCTCCCTAACCTAATGTAGAGACCAAAAGAAACTTAGGGCATTTCCATAAGCTTATGCTTACAAACTGTACAAAATCCTCTATGAATTATTTCATGGATCTGTAGAAGACCAACTATGAGCAGGAATTATCCTCAATAAAGTTACTACAAAAATTTGACACATACAATGCATATTCTTGAACATGACCAAGAACTGTAAGATGCAAAAGACAGGAAAAGATCAGATGAGGAAAGAGAAAGAAAGGTGAAGAAAGAAAAAGGGGAGAGGGGGAGAAAGAGTGAATGTACCCACAGATTAATGTAACAGACACTTCTTGTTTTATGGAAATCACCTTCCTACCTACCTTTTTTCATGATTCAGCAGTCTGGAAGTCTATGATTTGCAATACTGGATATAATACTAGAAGGGAAATTCAGGTCAAAGTGAAACTTTATTGTGGAGAGGCTAGATGAGAGGAATTGCACAGTCTGGGTCTGAATGATCAGTATTTTCAGCAATTTGCTATGACATTAGGTAAGTGATACAGTTTCACACAGCTATATAGTGCCAGTACTGGTGTTGGCAAGCATAATGACGGTGAAGCAACATTAAAGCCTATGGATGAACAAAATTAAATCTAAAGTGACACTGCTGTTGGGAAAATATTGCCTGAGAAAGCAATATTTTAAGAAGTGATGCAGACTTTGCATACTCAATGGAGTGGCTTTGAAGTTTTATAGGAAAAATACTATAATGGTGTGCCAAAGAAAAGAAATATTTTAAAAACATTTTAAAGTCAAAGATCATTAAGTATTTCAGAAGATAAAAAAGCCTACTTTTCTGAACAAAGTTTCACACTAAAATTTCCTATCAACAATTCTCTCTGTAAATCTAATCCCAAACACCGATACTCTTCCAAAAGGTAAAACTCAAAATCAGGAAGTAACTCACCAACGTAATGCAATATTTTTCTTGACTACTTAAGTAAACATTTCTAAAACTAAAGATTCATAAATGCTAAGTGCAAAAATAGAAAAGCTTACATTTAAACTACTCTAAACAGAGATCTCTTCCTGCTTTCAGTGTGCAGCACTAAATACACCATGGGGAAACTGGTGTATAGGCCATGTTAGCATTCACAGATCTTATTCTTTACATATAGTTGACAGGACACATTAATAATTGTCCATATGATCTGACACCACCCACAGATGATAAGAGAGAGTCTGATGTATCATAAAATAATAAATAAATCTATTGTTATTAAGATTGCTTGCAATTTCAAGTAACTTTGATAAACCAAGATGTAGTACTTTGGTTTTGTCTTCCCACTGTTGGATTTAGAATAGTGTACCGTCCAGAAATTCCAGTGTAGTTTGTCACATTCCAAATGAGTTACAGATACCTTTGATTCCTCTGTGTATTCTAAGTATAAAAAGCAAACTGAATCTGAGAAGAACAGGAATGGATCGATAAGAACATTAAGCATTTCTGCCCTCATTTTTACTGAAGTTCTGCTTGCATTTGACACTAGAAAAATCTTCTCTGTACACACTATCTTGGACTATCTTACCTATTTAGAGTGTCTCCTACAGATGTTTATATAGCACCCAACACAGTGACTGTAAGGAGACAGTGAAGGATGCAAACAACCCTTAACCTAGGAAATCTGATGAAAGCTGTAAATTGCAGAAATATACAATGCTTTCAATGTTCTGACAGAATACAATGTTTAAACGTATCTTAATAAATTGCTCAAGAAAGAACCTAATGACCATATGTTCCAGTACTGTTCTACATATGATAGAGGGTAATAGGATCTACAGTATTACACGCCAAAATTCACACATAGAGTGAGAACAGTAGGCTGCAGCTAAACCAGCAGGTTTTATGCCATTCATTTTAAGTCTTAAAATTTAAGGTATAACAAAGATGTATGTTGGTTTTGTCTTTTAAGTCCCAATTATGGTTTCCTCTACAGTAGCTTCATTAGTGCTACACCAGATGTGCTACAATTTTATGAACACAGAATCAGGCCCATGAGTATTTCCAGATGAGCTCCGCCAATATTAGCCTGACCTTCAGCAGTCCAAGTACTTACAGAAGAAACTTTTTCTTTAAACCGTATCATAAGAATGGCTGCTAAAAAGAAACCAGAATCACTAGACTACTTAATGACTAGCTTCATCAATTACAGAGCATCAACAGCAAATAAGCCCCTTCCAATTCCAGCTAACTAACACTATTAAAATTAAGTTTTGAAAAGTTAACAGTTGAAAGAAGTTTAATCTACTAGTGTAGATTACTGGGAGCTGAGTGTGAAATACTTGTAGTATAACACTAAAGATAAGGTGACAAAAGAGATGTTTTTTAGTAGCTTAGGTAATAATGAGTAGCTTCCTCCATTATGATCCACTATTTAGATCACCATTAAAAACTTAAGCTCAGGATCTCCTTACTGCCTCAGTGTTGTGGTTTAATCCCAGCCGGCAACTTGGAACC
>NW_009918986.1:0-1090 GCF_000696875.1 Nestor notabilis
AGGTGCCTGCCCCATAGAGCACACACCCCCCCCGGAAAACGAGGGTTCTGCCCCATAGACGCCCCATCCTACCCCAGAGGTGACACATACAGACATCGAAAATGGGGGTTCTGCCCCATAGATGTGCCCCACACATGGGGACCCCCACGTCCTGCCCCACAGATGCAAAGGGCCTGCCCCATAGATGCCCCTTCACAGACTGCAGACCCACTTGTCCTGTCGCATGGATGTGCCCCATACACGCAGACCCCCCTGTCCTGCCCTATAGATGCCCCACAGAGAGGGGAAATGGGGGTTCTGCCCCATAGATGCCCCCCCCCCAGACTGCAGACCCACTTGTCCTGCCCCATAGATGTGCATGGGGACCCCCACGTCCTGCCCCATAGATGCTCCACAGTGAAGGGACATGGGGGTTCTGCCCCATAGAGGCACCACACAGACAGAACCCCATTGTTCTGCCCCATAGATGACCCACATACAGCAGGATCCACATGTCCTGCCCCGTAGATGCCAAATGTAGAAAACCCCAGTGTTCTGCCCCATAGGTGCCCCATGGAGGCATAGGGTCTGCCCCATAGATGCCCCATAGACAGAGAACCCCGGTGTCCTGCCCCATAGATGTCCTATGGACAGTGGGCCCCACACATCTGGCGCTATAGACAAAGGAAAACAGGTGTCCTGCCCCATAGATGCCCCTCTACAGACTTCAGACCCACACGTTCTGCCCCATAGATGCCCCATAGACAGGGAAATCAGGTGTCCTACCCCATAGATCACATGGGGACCCCCATGTCCGGCCCCATAGATGCCCCACAGAGAGAGGAAATGGGGGTTCTGCCCCATAGATGCCCCATGGAGAGGTGACCCCCATGTCCTGCTCCATAGACATGCACGGCAGGGAGGGGACATGGGGGTTCTGCACCATAGATGCCCCACACTCACCAGACCCACACATGCTGCCCCATAGACACCCCCCACCTCCTACCCCTACAATGGGTTTGGGCAGCCCTTCCTCTGCCCTATAGCTCTGCGCCATTGCTCTGCCCCATAGCTCGGCCATGGGGCTGGGGAGGGGTTAGGGCTGCCCTTC
>NW_009918987.1:0-4855 GCF_000696875.1 Nestor notabilis
CCGCAGCCCGGCCTCGGGGCGTTGAGCGGAGCCATCGCCCTGGGAGGTTGGAGGGTCTGAACTTACTGGAAGATAACCTGATCTTTATGATCGCTGAAAGATCACGAAGCAAAGAGGGGCTTGGTTGGTTGTGTCGGCGCAGGACGGGCTTGTTTGGGGGGGTCCTACTTTGGTATGTTGTGAGGCGGGAGTGGGAGAAGGCGCTGGGCAACTGCGTCCATGTACCCGCTTCACGTTGCACTGCTTGGGGCATTTCCCTTTGGTCCCATTAGCTGTGTGGGACACACTATCCTCACAGTAGGTTTTAATTTCGTTTTTAAGGAAGATGTGTTTTGAATCATCTCAGACTCCTGTGTTTTGGAAACAATCTGACATGTCTAAAGCAGTCTGCATTTCCTTAAGACATCACACAAGTCACTTTTCTCCATCTCTTAATTTACAATAATTTCTGACTTGTTGCTTTTGAATGCTGTTTCTTCCTATCTTTTGACACTGTATAACAAGGTGCTAATTTGCAGTGCCATCTCACATACAACAGCTGTGTTCATGCAGAGTCGGATTCTGGTACATCAAACATCAATGAAATAAAATGTCTTCTGTTAATCCTTTACTCACATTACAGTATTATATATTTGTGTATATGTGTTCATACACGCATATATATAACATGTACATGTATACATACACACATTTCTACAGTTTCCTGTAGGGAGATTGGATCGATCTATTTAAAGTTGATAAGAGCTTTCTATTACAGATTTGGGTTTAGGGTATTTTGGGGATTGGTCTTCTTCACACACAAAGTAAAAATGCTTTCCAAGGGTTTCAGAGTATTCTCAGTAAAACTTTTTAAGCTGTTTTCCACTAAGCAGTGCAGGTGTTCTGTTAAAGTATCTCCCTGTAGCATATGGTGCACACATAATTTCACTGAAAATGTCCATCCATACCTTCCTGACAGTATTATGTCAAGACTCTAAATACAGAAAGTCTGATCACAAGATGTTTTCAAACTGAAAAATAATTGATTCCCTTGTCACTTGATTTTAGAAGCCTATCTGTTACACAGATAGTAAATATTACATCGGCATAGTGTTAAAATACAAAAGAGAAAATAATGAAAATATTAAAGTGATAAAGTTCATTGTTAAATTAAATATTTGCATCTTTGTAACTAATGGCTGCTTCATACAGCTAGTGGGGAGCATCAGTTTTACTTCTTTACAAGAGGTAACAATCACTTCTGATTATTCTGTGTCCCAGATGTTACACTTTACTGTGTCCCAGATGTTACACTTTAAAGAGACTGGTACTATATTTCATCCAGTGACTGGACTAGCCTCCACTTTGGACTAACTGTCCCTGGCAGCTTCAGAAAAGAAACTGAAATTTGACTCCACTATGTTCCTTACTAGCACTCGGTGTGAGTGGAGCTGGCAGGGATTTCATAGTCCTTGCTAACAGTCTTGGTTTCACAGCTCTTGACAGACTTTATCTGCTTATTTGCCTCAGGCTGAAACCTCTTTCCTCCTTTTAAATTTCAGCTAAAACAGCTTTAAAGAATGAGGCTATAACCCTAAAACATCAAACCAAGGTTAGTGATCCATTGTGGTAGCTGCTGACTATGCATATAGCAAGATGGTGATTACCCTATATATTTAGGTTGAAATTGCGCCTGGGTGTGGAAAGTACAGTTGCATGTACTGAAAGTTCATTGTTATCACTGAGGGACCCACTGATTTTCGTGTGTCTTGCAAAGAGTAACTGAGCAACATGGTCATCTCTCCAGTGTTAAAATATTTTTTGCAGTGGGTGTCACATCCAGAAACAGCCAAGCAGCCCTACTGAATGCTTGGAAAGAATCCCACCTTTTGACAGACAAAAGAGCTATACTTGCACTGAAATAATAAACCTCTGTCAGTAGTCCATGAGTACAGGATTATGCTCAAGCTTTCATTTAAACTGAACTTTTGTGAGCAATGGAGAATTAAAGTTGATTGTGTGCTTGATTTAAGAGTAGACCTACCTTCGGTGGAATCGTGTAGGCTGGTTTCATTACCTCTGTCACCTTTGTCTTTGAAGCAGTATCACATGGCTTTGTGGATGGTTGTAAAAGGATACAGTTTTCTCAGGCATAAGGGTAGGTAGGATTTACAGCTAGGTGGAAACATACAGGTTACATCTGTACCAGAAAATAAAGGAGATTAGGACTCATTCTTTAGGTGTCAGGGCAAGTGGCATGACATAGCATGGCATCACTTGCATGTACACAGCTAAATTCTTTCCCCTTCAAAACAAGGTGTCATTTTCCATATTGCCTACTAGATTTATACAGATTGCAGTGTCTTACTGAGTTATGCTAGCCCTCAACTTTTACAAAGACATTGCCTGTCAGAGGCCCAACCATTCCCAAAAGCATACCAGCAGTCAGAATTATGGACAGTCATGTGCCAGTGCTCAAATTCTGCCTTTGTCCCATTTAAATCACTAATACACACAGCCACAGAGTCAGATGAGGGAGGAAATTTGGCTTGAGCCTACAGCCAAAGCAGGCATGTGAAAATACAGAAAGGATGGGCTACAGACCCACAGGGAGTACAGAATGGTCTGTAAGAGATTCCTTTATAGTTTGGAGAAGTAAAACAACCCTTGTTATGTAAACTGTTCTAGAAGTGCAGCTCTGAGTGCAATTTAACTGACTGAAAACATTATTTGCATTTTAAATACTCATTTATGTGTGTGCTATGACACTGAACAAAAAAATACTGTTTGTATGATGTGCATTCAATAAATTACCTCTCCAGTGAAAAGGAAAAATATGTTATGTAAAACAGGATTTAAAACTATGGGGTGATGCAGAGCCACTTTTCCTCCAGAGTGTAAATGTTGTGGGTTTTTTAAGTACCATTTTCATATTCATATGTATAAGAGTAACCTGACAGGTCAATCAACCAACAGTTCAGTGTTTGGGCTGAGTGTGTGCTGCAAATTTTGGAACGTGGAATAACAGAGTTCTAAAGATAGATGTCCCTGCTCTACCCCACAACACAACTGTTCAAAAATATGTGTATTTACTTGTCATTTCTAATTGTGAAGAGAGAGGGAGGAAAAAATGTTGTGGGAAATAGCCACATGGAAAGATATTATTGAACTTCATTTAAGAAAAAGTGTCACAACATTTCCTTTTTGGTTCTAAAAGAGGTGGTATGCCAAGCTGGTTTGAGGGCTGAGGTGAAATTGAAATGCTCAGTGTACAGACTTTGAGTGGAAGAGAGAGAAAGAAAAAAATGAGTGCTGTGGCTGCATAATTCCACGGTGTGACTGCTTTACAATTTTGAGGTGCTTGATTTACTTTCTCTCTGAAGGGGAGCTGCGTATGAGAAACGTAGCTTCTACAGGGCTGAAGCTGGAGGTGTCTGGCACTTCCTTATGGTCATTGAATTGTTACAGAAATGGGTGTTACTTTCAAAGTACAAATGTTGCAAAGCCCGATGATACAAAATGTTCCCCTTAATCACTCTACAGAGAACATTTGCTCAGCATGGGAAAAAGATCAAATTTTGGAAAGCACAAAATTAATTTAAGGAAGAACTCCCCTTGAAAGACAGTCATGACATGAAACAGCTTTTGTGTGAGGTTTTAGTACAGTATCAGTTCTGGTTTCTAGTTTACATATGTTCTTTGTGTTTGGTTGTTTGGTGTTATGTTGGGTTTTTTTTTAATCTGCAATTGAATATTTTGTGCTTGGTAACTGTCAGAAAAGTAGACTGGGTAGGTAAATTTGCTGTTTAAAGCATTTTTATATGAAACTGTTCTGGCCAAGAGTTTTATCTGCCCAAACCCACTTCTGTCTTACCATGAAAGGAGAAGTTATGCTGAGCATCTAAGCCTAATAATTCTCTTAACGGAAGTGGTACAACTCTGTCAGGAAATGGATCATTTCTTGAAAGAGAGCATATAAGTGAAGATGTGTTACTGATTCTAGGGTTACATCCTTAATTAAACCCAAGTCCTGTTTCAGTTACTATTCATTTCTTTGCTGAAAATTCATTTGTTTATTTTTTCTTCAGTTACAGTAGTTACAAGTACTATTCCAGTCAACAGTGTCAAAAGTTTAATTGTTAAAAAGATACATGGCTATGTAAGAGAAACAATAGATGTATTTGTTACATTACTCAGGTTTGGATGAGGAAAAGGATAGCCCCACTATCTATTAAAACAGAAATAGGAGTTTATTTCAATTTCTGATCTGCTTTAATGCTTAAGTTAGGCAGAGATGGAATTTCTATTCAGTACAAAGAATTGACTTTTAGATTCTAATCCTCACAATAATTTGAAATTATTTTCAAATTTGTTGGCAGAAACACAGAGGGCTGTTCTACATAATGGTATCATTAAACCTCTGAGTAATACTGATTGCAGTGTAATTAAACTCAAAATCCTTTTCAGAATACTCACACATGAATCCCCATTATTTTGAAAATTGACTGTAAACTTTGGAGAAGGGGACTTAGAAAGGAGAAGCTAATCAAGATGATCTGAAAGCTAGAGATGAGGAAATTAAAACTTTCAACTCAGCATGGAGACCATGAGTACATCCTGGTAGTTGCAGAAGCCATACATCTGCTTTCCACCCCCAAAGAAGGAAGCAAAACCATAAGGGAAAAAAATGATTAAATGGCAGAGTTTAAAGGTATGCATTGTGGTTCTTAAAAAGAGTCTATGGAAAAGGAAAAGAAGTGCTGCATAAAATGAAAGGGGAAAAGGCAGTTTTGAAAAGCATAAATGAAAACAAGTAAGTTCATTTCCACAAAAGTTTTCCAACTGACATATTTAAAGATACTGCATCTGTTAAATT
>NW_009918987.1:4874-45408 GCF_000696875.1 Nestor notabilis
GGGGGGAAGAAAAAAGAAAATAAAAATAAAACCAAATTGTGTGGTTATTGATTTTGAACTTACTCTTTTAAATTTAAAAAGATAAGATGCTCCCATGAATTGAAGTAACATAAGAGAAAATCCTGAAATATAGATAAATTAAGAGAAATATATTGCAGATTCAGGTGGTATGTCTCCTGGAGTTTGGGAGGAACTTGGAGCTCCTCAGAAAAAATAAGAAAACTCCTGTTCTTTGAAGTACTATATCAGGTGGCTGGAAGGCACCTCTTAGTATAGTGTAATACAATACTATGTACTACAATAAGAAGTGGTATAATATAGGTGATTTAATACAACTAAAAACTTCTTTGAAAGGACAAGGAAAATGTTTTGACAAAAATCTTGAAATTTTATCTTTAGTTTTAAAGAATAAAAAAATTATAAAAATAGTAGATAAACATGATTCCATGAACACATACTAGATACACATTCTTAAATTTTCATCCCGTTCTGTTTTATGAGATACAGGATACAAACTAGGGTATGTCTAGCTCAGCATCCTGTCTCCAGCACTGGCCAACAGCAGTCTTCTAGAGTCACAGCAAACTGTGGTAAGAAACTTCTAAGGTTTAATCATGCATTCAATGAATAAAGACCGACATTTGTTTCCTTTGACTTTGCCACTTCTAGATTCATCTGATGACCCCTAATGATTTAGTTTAAAAAGAGAGTGAAGAGTTGTTACCTTTTATCTCCTCCATGCTTTTGTTGGATCTGCCTCTTTGATAGGCAAACTCAGAAGGTGAAACACTAGTTCCCCCACCCCAGAATGTCCAGTAACATTTGCTGTAGGTACAGGTTATACAACAGGGGCTGCAGTTCTTCAAGCTTTCAGTAGTCCATGCACAGCCTAATTTCTTTCATTTTTCTTGGGTAAAGAGCTCATAGGAGAAACCTAGAGTTAGTTGGATGTTAGAACCCTCAGTTTCAGTATACCTGTTTTCTAATGTAAAGTGGTTGATGTGCCAGTCCTTCAAGAGGAAATCAAAACTCTAGTTGCTCAGAAGACATTTTACGCTTCTTTTCTAAATTCCTCAGGATTTGTGTTTCCTCTGAATTGTTAGACTTCTATGCAGAGAAATGTCCCATTAAACAATTTTCCTTTGGCTGTCATTTATTCAGCCTGGCTAAGAGTGAAGTTTGGCATCCTCCTTACAACATGTCACATTCAAAGTTACTTTTCTGTTGTGACTGCTGGTTACCATTTGATGGTGAACATTACAACATGCGGATTATTGACATTGTAAATAACTCCATTAACTCTGAGCTATTTCAATCTCCTCAACCCCAGCATTTTCTGAGATTTAATGACGATTAATACCACATCTCTCTCCAGCTTCAGAAGAATGCATTCTGTTCAACCTTTTTTTATTACACCAAATTCACCATATCATTATAGCAACTTTGTAGTAACTGATTTGCTTTCCATTGGACTGAGTGTTCCTATGACTCTAGTGGGATGTCAAATGAGGCAAACCCCACAGATTCTTAGAATTACTTGTAATATGCAGAGAAGATAGATAGGGTATGAATTCAACTTAATCATGCATTCTCTGAATAACATGTATCTGCAACATGGCTTTACAATGTCTTCCCATCAAAACATTTGGCTTTAGGTGGTAGTGAGTTGTTGTGAGATGCTTTCCATTGTTTTCTTAAGTCTTTAGATAAATAAAATGGTTAAGCTATTCCACTGTGTGACAATATTTTTCTCTAGAAAGCTATGTGATTGAAGACAGTAGACAAGTGTGAGGTACTGGTTTGGTTACATAAGACAAAATAATTGCTTTTGGATAACAAGTAATAAAGCAACAGAATTATAAATCATTTGGGGTTGGACATGAATCCACTGCAGTCCTGGAGCACTATCCTTTGATGGAGACAGAGAGAAGATAAAGGGTGTAATGATTTAAACCCAGACAGCATTTAAGCCACACACAGCTACTTGCTCACTCCACCCCCACATCAGGACTGGGGAGAGAATCAGAAAAGTAAAAGTTGGAAAACAGAGATAAAGACAGCTCAATAGGTAAAGCAAAAGCTACATGTGCAAGCAAAGCAAAGCAAAGCAATGAATTCATTCACCACGTCCCACTGACAGGCAGGTGTTCAGCCACCTCCAGGAAAGCAGGGGTCCATCACACATAACAGTTACTTGGGAAGACAAATGCCATCACTCTGAACATCCCCCGCTTCCTTCATCTCCCAGCTTTTATTGCTGAGTATGACATCCTATGGCATGGAATATCCCTTTGGTCAGTTGGAGTCAGCTGTCCCAGCTGTTTCCCCTCCAAACGTCTTGTGCACCCCCAGCCCTTTTGCTAGTGGGGTGCTGTGAGAGGCAGAAAATGCCTTGACTTTGTAAGCCCTACTCAGCAGTAATGGAAGTGTCTCTACATTGTCAACACTGTTTTTAGCACAAATCTAAAACGTAGCCACACATTAGCTACCGTATAGAAAATTAACTCTGTCCCATCCAAAACCAGCACAAAGGGGATTTCTGCAAAAAAAAAAAAAATGTTATTCTCCCTGCTTTTGACAAACACAGAGTATTAAACCCTTATTTAATCTTGTGTTTCAAGCCAGACCAGGATCATGCTTTCCGTTGCCTTTTATGTATCCTTTCTGACTTCAGATGTCCCATGAAAGAGTACTCATTCCTCCTCTAAAGCAGCAGTTGTCTAATCTCAGTGCCTCCCTTTCTCTGCAGAAGTAAATGCCTTCTCACCTACACACCCCAGGAGAGCAGCCTTCCCCCCCAACTCCCTGCCTCTGCTACAATAGCAGCAACATTCATCTTCAATTATAGAGTCAAGGATGTTATTGTCATAGCTGCAGGTGATGCCGCACATCACTCGTCTCTTCCTTTTAATGCTTTTACCTCTCTGCGTTGAAGCTTAACAGTGCATCCTCTTATGGAGATGAAGCTTTGGGCTACAATTCAATCTATTTTGACCCTATTGATTTGGCTGTTCTGTTTGGGTTTGGAAACTTTATTCCTGTTGAGTTTCTTAAAAGTGACCAACATAGAAATCATAGTCTTACTAAAAGAGAGCCTTGTCTATAACGATAACCCCCAAATATTTAAAGAAATCTGCCTATCTTATTAATAATCTTACTATCCCATGTTCTCAGAATGTTCATTGCTGATCTTTAGCTACATACTTCAGAGAGGCTTATCTCTCATCTTTCTTGGTTATTTGCTTGTCTTGCATCTACCTATTAAGTCTACATACTCATGCAGTAAATACACCAGCAGTCAAGTAACTTACAATATTCATAAGCTGTTTCAAAGAAGCCACAAATGTATTCTGATTTATTACAAAAAGGTCTAATGAATTAATTCTAAATGTTATTTTATAGGTGGTATTGAGGTTATTTTCAGCAGAAGTTCCAATCTATAATTGAAAACATATTCTTTTGGTTTTAGTCACAGGATAAGTACAGGTAAGAGATTACATCACACAGCTGTAATGCTGAAGAGCCCTTGCTATAGATCGGCACTCCTTGGAGCTGAGCAATATACAGTCCCAGAATAAAAAGCTGCCCCAAAATTTCTCACTAATAGGCTATGATGAAGCCGTTTGAGCACAACTGAAAACTGGGAAAACTTTGACTTTTTCACTGAAGCTGATAATTACTGTAATGGTCAGAAATTAGTTGTCCATCAAAAATAAATGTCTATCGGGAGCAAAGTGGGCCGTCTCTAAGCATGGTGTCCTCTCTATTCCTGTTCATTTTTAAGACATTTCAGATACGTGACTTTTGCACAGCTCATGAACCCAAGGCCACTGAAGGTAGAGGCATTTCTGTTAATATTCTTAGCTATTTTTAATATACATAAATCACATTCAAACAATGCCCACTTAATACACTGGTTTGCATATTTTCTTCTGTATACTTAGTAACCATGGAAGTCACATGCAAATCATTCTATTCTTTGAACTATAAAATATTCATTTTGGACTGTCTTTTATTCTGTTACATTTATGCAGTCTTGAAATAGCTCTCTTCAATGGAAAACAGTTTGCTTTATGTGCTCAACCATGAAATTAATGCATTTATGTTATATATATATATGTATGCACACACATTTTTCTTTTTTTTTTTTTTTTTTCCTTGAGTTTGAAACCAAGTACTGATCGCAAGAGTTTCCTTCTTCAAAGGGAGTGGAAACTATGGTGTAATATTTTCCAAACTGAAGCTGGGTCTACTCAGAATGCTCGGGTTTAAAACTTTTCAGTAAATAGAAAAAGCCCCCCAACAAAACAACAAACCACCAAACAAAAAAAACCCAAAAATGTTTATCATTTGATCAGGAGGACACAGATTTGCTGTTTTTTATATAGAGTTTCATGTTCTTTTATATGCCTTCTGATAAACTGTATTTTGGATGTCAAGCAAGAAAGTCTCACTTCTTTCCCATCTTGTATCTTCATGCTCCAGTGAACTTGCATTATTTCTGACAATTTTCCCATGGACATGATGATTGCATATCTCATACATCTGCAGTTTGAAGTACTTAATAGATTCAAAATTAGCCTTGTATACCAAATTTCTGTGTCAAAGTTGGTTACTTTACAAAGACAAGTATTATAAGAATAGAGATTTCTATTATGAAAATCTATCGGTAGAGAACGCTAATGATGGTCATTAGCTACCATCATCTTTTCAAATATTTTAGTAGTAGTAGTAACTATTTGTTTTAAATGGCAGTTGTCTTCTGTTTGATCAGTTTGTCTGGAAATCACAGCAAGTTCTAGTAACTGATGACTGTTCATCTTCCTTTTAGCTGATTAAAATCCTCTCCTTTCTGTAGTGAGAAACACCTTCAGCATATATTCAAATTGTAATGTTCTTCCATCCTTACATATTAAAAATACTCCCTGATAGGTATGATACAGCAATATGCCATACAATATACCGTGCCCTGCATGATTTTTTGTTTGTTTGGGGTTACTTCCAAGTAGCTGAGCAATTATCCATTTTATAGATTCATCCTCTTCTGTCCAGAACTTCTGATCCTAAATTCTCACAATTTCAAAATCCTAGGTGGTCCCAAAAATGTGTCTTCATACTGATTATATTAAAGGAGAAGCTTATTAATAGGCCTGTGTTTGAACCAAAGTCACTACTTTCTTTCCCTCACAATCCAAACCCCACACATTGACTAATCTTTCTGAGACAAAACTCATGGATTTTCATAGTTCAGTTTTTACAAATGTGAATGTTCTATTTTAATTGTACATTTAGACTTAGAGCTCATAATGCAAGCTGCTGAGTTCTTTCAGTTTGTCTTGTCTTTTTTCACTGCATATACTGTATAGTCTGACCCTTCTTTGGGAGAAGATACTGCTGGTAACTGCTAATTAATAGTATTTAGGACACTCTTCTAAGATGCTTGTCTCAAAAGGATATAAATTTTGGAATTAGGATTAAAGGAATGTCTGTGTTTGTAGATTGCATTCCAATATAAAGATAGTTTAGTTACTTTTAAACATATTAGCTTTGGAACCAGAATTTTGTTAAAACAATCCATCCAAAATTCTTGGCTTTTCTCTAGATAGACAGTTCCCCAAGTAAATTAATTTAGGAGATGATAGCTACTGGAATCCATACGATACGCTGCAAACTGCAGTGATATGGGATAAAGTCCACTTGACTATCAGTTTTTACATTAATCTCTACAAACAAAGAAATCACCCTTAGCTCCCAAGTTCCTTAAGCACAGGTCATGGAGTGCTGGAAGCATATACCAGCTAAGTTTTGTCAATGTTTGTTCTGAATTTAGGTGTGAATTCAGGTATGCATCTTCCTTAGGTATGCATTATTGACCACTATCAAAGTCAGGATACTGGCCTTGATGTAGCTGTAATCCTATTTTCTGGAGAATACTTTTGTAATAATATTCTGAATTGTTTTTACTTTATTCACATATTAACCCATACCATAAAACTCTTAAGGCTCTATGATGTAATGGAAAGTAAAAATCCATTTCAGAGAAGCAGGAAGATTCAGCCAGATTAAAACCTAATGCTCAAATAAGCCAAGAGTCTTTTCCTGTTTTAAAGCAAAATAAACCAAAATTAAGCACACTATCTATACTCAGGATATATACTAAGTGAAAAAAATCCAAGAACAAAAATGGTTGTTCAAAACTTAATATCTTAAAGCCCCTCCTAAATAGGCAGAATACAGAATGTTAAGGTACATTATTGCAGTTATCCGTGTGGCACGTGTACGGAAAACAAAAAATAAAAGGATCAATAGTTGCTAAACAGACAAAAAAAGGGGGGGGGGAAGAAAAAAGTAAAAAGAGCTAAGACTTATTCCCAAACTGTATGGTTCATTGATACTAATTATAACTTATCAAGGCTGTTACCTTGGTTCCATACATGTGTTTGAAAAAAACACGTGTATTGCTTATGTGCATTGCTTATACATTTTTCTGTCTTTAAACTAACTTTTCTGTCACATTTTTCTTTACTGTGTCCTGTACACTTTATCTGTATATAGTATATGGCTTGTGTGCAAACACTTATGCAGATGAAGTACAGTACAGCAAAAGTTTAAGCACTTTATCTGTCCTTGAACTCAATAGGACTACTTATCTACTTATCCCTGTTACTCATATTCATAGAAGTACTATAGGTTTGAGTCCTTAAACTGTAAGCTCTGAGGCAAGGTTTTATGCATATTACCTCAACCATATCTGGGGACAAAACCCTAAATAAATAAACAGAAAAGTATGATAGCTTAAATTTTGTTCTGTTGCTTCTATACAAAATACAGGCTCAAATCCGTATTAAAATGAAATTTTATAAGTACAGCACACACACACCAATCTCTGTAGCTTATTTATATTTTAAAAATATAAAATGTGATAAAATGTGTAAGACATTTTTAGCCCTTACCTTCTTATTGTTTGGAAAATCAAAATGATGACATTCACATCTCTTTCAAGTCAGCTACCTGATGCTGCAGCATTATGAGTCATCTCTTTAACACCGAGCTGCTTTTTTAAAAAATATGTTTTAATGCTGATGAAAGGTACGAGGGTGATAGGCCTACAGGTCCTACTCTATTTAACCACTGAAGATAGAGAAAAAGAATAAAAGATCTGGATTAATTCTATGAGCCAGAGAGGTGAACTGTGTATCTTTTTCAACATTTTGAGTTTACTGAAACTGCACATGAAGGTAGCACTTTGAAATACTCAGACTGTCTGCTATAACTGGATTGAACACAGTAGTGTATTGTAGAAGCCACTGGACAGCTAGCAGTACGACAGTATCTAGTCATCTGATACCCGATCTAGACTGTAAACAGAAATTTATATGAGAAGTTCTTTACATGACCTGTGTCAGGACTCAAGCCTTAGCAGAGCTCCTAAACTTCTCCCTTGCACTTGCTGCACAGCCATGGTGCTGCTGCCACCAGTGGTGACACTGTGGGGATACCGTGACAGACTAACAGTATATCAGAACCAACCACATGCTGTGGTTCTGGGCAACCTGATCTAGTTCAAGATGTCCCTGCTCATTGCAGGAGGGTTGGAGTAGATGACCTTTGAAGGTCCCTTCCAACCCAAACCTTTCTATGAATCTGTGATCTACACTTACTCCTGGAAATTGCAGTGAGCTATTCTTGCAGAGCCTGCCACTGTTTCACTCAGTTGTCCAAATACCACTGCTTAAGCCAGTTCCATCAGGGAAAAGATACTCAGTCCTTTTGTGCTGTTCACAACTTAGTCTAAGAGCTCTTAGTCTAAGAGCTGAAGGAAGCAGCGGAAAAATGAAAGTCAGTATCTCCATCACAGACATTTGTGGAGGCAAAAATGTTTGTTCCTGGTAGTGTTTGGAGAGGTACAATTCACTGGAGGTTCCCCAGACACAGCCTACTCACGTACACCCATTTCAAGGACACTATCTTTGTGTAAATGCATGGGCTGCATTTGCTTGTAATTGCAGAATTGCTAAGTGAGGAGCAATGGATATAGTTACTTAGCGCCTGCTTGCAGATGTGAATGTGAAAGAAGCGGCATAATCCTGGGGGAGCCTGAATGACCTGACAGCAGGTGCATGGCACATTTTTTTCAGGAGCATGGTACTATATTTATGGTGTGTAGGGAGCAGAACATCACTCACCTGCTTACCTCCAGATGGAATTCCTTGGGAGAAGTGGGCACACTGTCAGCCTTATGACTATGCATGATGTGACTGGGTGTAACCTAGGTGGTGACATACTTTCTTATCAAAATAAGCACCTGTGGCTGCTGCCTTGCAAACAAAGCAGTATAGGTCACTGGACTTTGTCCTACAGACTTCCACTTTCATTCTGCATGAGTAAGACTGGGAAGAAAAAAAAACTTCTTACTTTAGGAATTTTATTCAGCCAGTACTCATCATCTCAGCTCCAATGTGCATTACTCTGCTAGCTGGCCAGTGCTCCTTCGGGGGGCAGGGGAGAGGCTGACACTGGTGGCCTGTAGGCAAAGCCCTCCCTGCATCCTTCGGCTGTCTCAGTGCCAGAAGAGGCCAAAATGGAGAACTGGTGGCTGGACCCAGCCCACAGAATTGTGGAGCAATTCTAAAAATCTTCTGTAGCTCAGTGTAGATTGGAAAACTATAAATACCACCCTCATGGGTTTTATTCAGTTTCTTGAACTTGAATAAGCAGTTGTCATCTAATATGAAAACAACCTCTGGTAGATAATTTGCTGTATCTCTTACTGCAGCTGGACAGTATTCTTGTCAGCAGAGTCAGATGCATGAGGGTGGCATTTTTAAATCTTGATAAAGGTCTTCACCTATTATACGTACACCATATCTTGCCAAAGGTGCATGTAAATGAGGTGGCTGTTCTAATGTTTGTTGATCATGTGTTTTTGTAAGATGATGGAGCAGGGTATGCAGGTATTACAAGGGCTTGGAAGGGTGCATGAAGTTCTGAGACCTCATTCTTTGCAGGATGAAAAAGCCTTAAGAACTGAGATCTTGCATAAATTGTGCCCATGCAAGGGCAGGGCCCTGGTGTGAACTGTTCTCTAGTCTTTGCCCACATTTCTCCACCTGACAAAAAATGTATTTTGTCCCAGAGCAGATGCTGAGTTTAAAATAACACAAATGCAGTGGTAGAAGTTCAGGGAGCCTGTGCAAGACATGTTGCACTAGCATGCAGCCCTGTCTGAAATATCTGCTTTAGAACTGGTAATTGCTTTCTGTTATTTGTTCTTAATATGCTGGGAGAAACTAAATGTTTTATGTCTTTTTTGCATGTGAACAAGATTGCATCAAAGATACATTGATTCTATCATCAGTTTCTAATCCTGACACAATCTGCAGGATCTTGAGCATAGGCTAGCTGCTTTAAGCAGCAGAGAGAACACTAACAGAAACTAATCTAAATTTCTATTTGCAGCACTCATCTAAAGGTGCACAAACTTCAAAGGTGAATACACTGTATTTCAAATGTAAAGTTAAATCTTAGTTTGCTGGATGAGCTGCTGTCTGAAAACACACAAAGCACTTCCTTTTTGGAATGATACACAAAGCACTTCTGTGCTTTGAAATGATTCATAGCAGATGGGGAGAGAAAGAATCATTAATTGATTCTTCAAATAAAACATCGCGTGTATAACTGAAAGACCTGGTTGGAAAATCAAAGTTTATGCTTTTCACAGAAGTTTCTTGGCAGAATTTCAAATCAGCTTTATGATTAAGCAGCAGGACATTTTAAACCATGTTTACATTAACAAACCTCTGTAACCGTATTCGTACTAGGGCAAGACATAGTACACAAAGGATTTGTTAGATTATAATTAGTTTAGATTAGTTTCCATTATGTATCAGTAAAGGCAGCCCGTGGGCTGGCTCATGTTTCAAGTTATCCTGCTGCTCCTGTTAGTGCAGCAGTAGCTTTTGGTAAATGACAGTATCTAAAAAAAACATGCCCAGCAGTGTTAGGTAGTGACCTCTGCACTTTTTTGGCCAATGAACCTGTGCATGCCACCACCCATTCTCATTATCAAACTTTAAACTGAAAGAGGACAAAAGTGATATAAACAATGTAAGACTGTATTTCGTAAGAATCTTCTGGCTCCTTGCAAGCAAGTCTCTAAGGTTACTCTTTGAAAAGTCACAGCATTAAACCAGATTCTTATTAGTGTATCAGTACCACTGGAGAAACAGACCTGCAATGTGTGACATCAGAAACTGGTATTAGCTACTTCGCAGCATTCAAACCGACTTGTTTGTTGCTCTTATCACAAGTACTTTTTACAGGCTGTTTATTATCAGATTATATACTTTTAATACCACAGAAATATGTGGTTTATTTTTATTTCATGATTTTACTTGATGTGTAAAAGTGAAGCAGTCACCCTGAAATTTCTGAAGGGTGTTTTAATCCTTTTGTGTTGTTATATAATTTTTTGATTCACTTTTATCTGGTGTGGTTTAGCACAGCATTACGGACACACCCACTGCATCTCAAAGTATAATCTTTCTGACACTTAAATGACATTTTTCCATTTCTTGGGTAATGAATAATTTACAACGTGGGCCTGTAAAAAAATCTATGTTCAGATTTAAATATCTATGAAATTTACAGATTCACTTTTTCATTTTGAAAACACTAAGGTAATACAAAATGTATTGCACTTCCTTCTTTATGTCTGAAGAGATTATGTTCTGGAGATTGTAAATATGCTTTATAAACTATAGCTCAATCAACAATTTACTGTAAAGATACGTAACTTTCAAGGCTAATTGGTGGTTTCACTGTCAAATTTTGAGGAAATTATCAGAAAAATTATGCTTAATCCAAGCATACCTGTAATATTAAAAGGGAATATATCTATCTACATATACAGATATTGAGGTTCAGAAGAGTCTGCATCTTACAAGATAGGAAACTGCATTTATTGTGGTTTATGATTTATTGTGTTTTATGATGTCCTGGCTTCAGCTGTAAAAGTTATTTTTCTCCTTCCTAGTAGCTGGTGCAGTGCCTTCATCCCTCCTCGCGCAGCTACTAAGAAGGAGAAAAATAACTTTTACAGCTGAACCCAGGACAGATTTCTAAAGTTAGATTATTTTGTCGCAGACAGAGAACTGGAAAAGCTCATTTAAGATTGAAAACTGAGACAGTTCAAGGTACAATTGAGAGATACAAGAAGTATATAAATGAAAAAGAGCTAGTGAGAGGAGAGAAGGCATCCAAACTCCCACATTGCCAGAGGATGCAGTTAGACAAACCAAGGAAGCAAGCCCTACAAAGGCATGTCCAGCTTGGAGTTATGGAGGCCTGAGCTCAGGGAGGAAAAAGACAGAGACAGAGGCATACTGTAGACAAAAGAAAGAGGGAGGAAACAAGAAATAGCTTGGGACAATCAACGAATAGGGTGGTGCAAAGAGGCTACTATGTCCATTATCAAGTTGTCTGAAAGATAAGGCAACCTCCTTACTAAATCTTGTCTGGAACTACATTTTTCTTACTTCGCGTTGGATTGCATTTGGCAAAGGTGGCTGGTGTTGATCACTTCTTCCAAGCATTACTGTTGAATGTTCAATTCTTACCTCGATACACAGTAGCTAACTTTGTTACCAGACAAGGCTTAAAGATAGAAACTCCTGAATCTCTGATATGACAGGCAAGGGCATGCCTCTTGAGAGCAGCAGGATTTTTAACAGGATAAAGTAACATTCCTCTCAACATGCCCTTTTCCTAGCGTGAGTTGTGAGAAACAGAGCATATTCCTTACATACAGTTACAAAGATGAGGCTTAGAACCAGTTCCATTCCAACCACCTCAGCAATGATCAGCACCTCATTGCACAGTCACCCATATGCAGCTAGAGTGCCAAGAACGGTGTGTAGAAATGGTTAATAACTTCTAGCTTCACATAGTAACAACTAGTCACAATTTTAGAATAGAAAAATATTCACCCTCCAAATCCGGCCTTCCTGAAAATTGCTGTTGTCTAGGTAATGCAGCATTTTGCAGATCAGCTGTGCCAAATTAATCAGGTAGAGTGTATGCACTTAACTCTACTGGAGTGATGCTACACATACATACTAAATGAAGATGTCACCTAACATTTTACATTACGTATTAAATCCAGGCCCAAGATCTGTTTAAAACTTTTACCAAAGCTGGTACATATCTGTACTTCCTGACTGTCACTTCGATGCAAAGTTTTTTCCTGAGTATATATATATATATATCTCTTTCTACTATTATGTCATTTCAATACAATATTGTTTCTGACAAACTGATTCATTGTTCTGGTATGACACATGCCATACCACCAACACTGTCTGATCACCCAGCTCCTTACATTATTTTTACAGATCATTCTTGTGCACTATCTTCTCATTCCAGCTTTGAAGTTTCATTATCCTTGTGAAGACCTGGAAGTGCAGCTCAGGACATGGTAGGGCCCACACATCAATAGTGGGTAAGTGCCATCTTAATGTGTCAGACGGCAAGATATTTTAATATTTGTTAATTTAAGATCCATATGTAAAACTCAAGTTACACATGAAATACATTGAATCTTCTTGTAAGCCTCTAAAAAGAAAAGTGTTTATTGTGTTTCTAATGTGGAACCAAATGTATAAGAAAATGTTCTTTAAGAGTGATCTTGACACTTCAGTGCTGTGAAGCTTTACAATATTGGTTGTTGGTATTGTAAGTCAAGGAGTCTAATGTGATCAACATGACTTAGCACAAGGGTTCTCTCAGCTTTAAGTATGAGGTTTGTCATTATGCAGATAGTAAATGACCTGATTTTCAAAACTGGTTACCCCGGACTGTATCTAGTCTCATTTAGAGGTTCATTCCATTAAAGACAGCCCAGACTAGAAAGCCAAATCTTAAGGTCCCTTAGTAAGGTACATTACATAGGACGCCCTCAGGCATGACATTTATCTCATTAGCTCTGCCAGCATCTTCTCCTTATCTCATTTATCCTGCACCTTGTCTTTATCTGCATCATGATCCGACATACCCCCAATGAGATAACTGACACCTACTGTTATCTGAAACTATCGGAATAAAATGAACGGAATTGAAAAATCTCTGCCAGGTGATGGATCCTGATAACTGATGGGCAGCTGTACCAGACCGTTTAGTTAGAGTGCTGCTTGAGGGCCCCATGAAGCCAGTATGGACACTTCATTATGCATCCTGATAGGACAAAGTGAAAAAACACTGGAAGATCTTAGTTATCTTGGTGCTTCTCCCTTGTCATGGAATGATGGCTCCAATGGTTTTCCAGGAGTTTCTAGAGATGGTTGGGGAATTCAAACTGACACTCCCTAGCTCAGGGAAATAACATACTGCGTAGAAACTAGTAATTCCCGAGGAAGTCAATTAGCAAGACTATAGTTTTATTATAAACATCTATCAGTTTTTAACATCTATCCAAATTTAGCAACTAATAAGGAAAAACAGCAGCAGGATCTATCACTAGTATCGTATACAAACACAGAGGTCTAAAGTTAGAATGTTAATCTTACTGGATTTTCCCTATAGTTTAGTAAAATCACCACAGGAACTTCAGTGATTGATAGCAAATGGTCTTAAGGTGAGTTTTATTTCTCATCTGAAAGAGGTGAATCAGTCTGCTTTCATACAGAGTTAATGTTTAAATTATTCACTTCTTAAACAGTCACCATCAATGTACGTTGCTTTGCAGCTAGGGGGTAGGTACGCAAATAGGAACTACAAGCCCAAGTGTTTCTGTAAGGTACTTGCAGCCAACATTTTGGTATTACCAATATTCACAGTCCTGTAGCTTGGTATCTTCAAAGTGTGTGTTTGGAATTGTGTATGATTTTATAATGCAAAAATTCTTTTGTGCCACACACAGAGTGATAATGTAAAAGCAGAAGAGAAGAGTTAGAAAGTAGTAAGTTAGGGTTCAGAAAAAAAAATCCAGACTGATTTCTTTTGGTTGACAATGTTGTATAAAGATTTCAGAGTTAGGAATAAATACAAAACTTACTCTACATTTCAGTGCACCAAACTTAACCTCTCAGAACTCTGCAGGCTTTGGGAAATATTTTGGACAAGCTATGATGAGAGTATAATTTCAGTCAAATGTATCACTGCTTTTACTTGAAATTAAGCAATGAATTGCTCAGAGGTATAAATTTTCACAATATAGTGCTTCACTTATAGTCTGCTCCACCGTCAGAGCGAAACTGTACTGTCACAGTTACAGCACAAAATCTGTAGACCTTTAACAGAAAAGTTAACTTTTGCCAGAACATTGTAACTTCTCATTGTACATTAATTTACTGGTAGCCTGTAAAAAAAGCAGCAGAGCTTTTATTATATTTGTTACTTCTTATGAACGACACCAAGAATGGCTTCCTCTGAACTAAAGAAAAACTTGGAGGTTGGTAATTTGATTACTTGGAGGATAAATTCAGTTTCTTTACTTAAAACTAACTAAGGTTAAAATCATAAACAGCCAAGTTATTATTTTACCCTGAGCTATCTTTACTTTTTCCTTACAGTGATGTAATAAACCCTTTTTAGTTATTAGGTGGTTGAGGGTGAGTGAAAATCTTTGTGTGAACTTTGACCAGATTGCAGAAAAAAGATATCTTAAATCTCCAAAAGATGTAAAGATTCAGATATTGATTGTAATTAGGGTACTTATCTCTGTTCCCACTCCAGATTGTATGACAAGTGACTTGAACATCTATATGTCTGCTTTCCCAGTGGAAGATTAGCCAAGGGAGTATTCACTTTTACATAATTAGTATTTGAAAAGTACAATACATGTGGAACACATTAAAATGACATTTTCTGAGTATAGTTCTCTCTTTAATGCAAGGTTGTTTTGCTAATTGTATAAAAGCATTTTGAACAGGGAAGTAATATTACAGATTATAGCTTGGTAGGTTAATCCATTTGTGCCTGTGCAATTTTAAGTTTACAGTGAATTTTTGAGAAGTGAATGCTCTAAGAAATGAGTATTTATCAGAGAGGAAATAAACCTGTTTCTTACATTACGGGCCAGCAAAATTTTGCTTTTTGTCCCAAATGTTACATTACTCTGGCTAATTTACTGAAAAATTCAGTCATATGCATTTAGTCATAAAATGTCAGCGAAATAGCCTTTTGACTTTGATCTGCCTTTTGGATTATAACTTAGAATTTCCTGGTGATAAGACGTTTGGTGGAGCCCAAGGAGGAAATGTAAGCTAAGTTCTCTAGCAAATCAGAATTTAAAACATCAAAAAACTAAATGTGCCTTGTGTTTAAATTTATAATTATCTTTCCTGTTAAGGCTGAAGAGATGTTTTTGACAGAAGGCTTGAAATCTCTCCTTCCCCATGCACTAAGACGAATAATTCGATGCAACAGACTCAGTATTAGTAATACTTCTGGAATGGCAGAGGGTAAGTAAACCTGACAGCTCTAAGTGCAAAAGTGACTCAATTTTAGATTGAAAGTTTTGTGTTTTCATTTTTGTTTGTAAAGGAATGTAGGAATATGAAAAGCATTGAAGTAAAACAGAAGAAAATGTCAAGTTGACTTACATTCTTAAGTCACCAGGGTGTTTCTGAAATCACATTTTAAGCGCCTGACATTGTGTTCTTAAATCATAAAGCTACATCAGAGAAAATATATCCTCCTGCCTGTGTAAAGTACATGGACTTTGTTTTCAATGTTTGCAGTGCATCAACCCTCAGCTCCCAGTTATGTCACTGAGAAATTATGGCTGCAGAAAATATTTGAAAAATCATTAACCAACTCTGGCTTTTCTTGCTTATGTTATTAGCACATTCGTGGGATGACATACTGTGTTCTTCACAGAGATCTTGCATTACTCAGTGCATCAGATAGATAGACTTTGGGGAAGAATTAGAGACCTATAGTTACAGAACTGTTTTTCTGCTTCAGCTGTTGAAGTCTGAAATTCCTAACTCAGCAAGACTGGGAATTAAAGGGGGGAGGGAAAAATAGTTTTATACTCTGACAACTGAATGCATTGTGGAAAATTGCTCTCTCTCTTGCCTCTCATAGCTAGACTTTTACAGAAGCAGAGAAGTTTCTGTCATGTTCTGATTAACTCCACAATATAACTTAACTAAAAACACTGTAGCAAGTAGCTGATCAACAAAGCTGTGTGCAGTAGCATTAGTATAATGTAAGAAAATTAAGGATGATTTTATAGATTCATAGTGACTCTTGAAACTATGGATTTCTTTTCCATCACTATGCAAGTTGAAGAATACTATTGGAAAACATGTTATAATGGTTATAATTATATATATATAATGTTATATATAGTAACATCTGCATTTTGCCCCAACTATATTTTTAAGTGCATTTATTGCTGTGATTGTTTTAACATTTGAAAAAAGTATTGTTTACATACAAAACAAATTCAGACTTCTAGCCATGAGCACACAGTTCCATTATGCAAAGACTAAAAAAACTACAGTAATTGGAATTTCTTAGAATCCTTAAAACTGCCTTATGTTGCTAGGTGATATTCAAGTAAAATGATTACTTCTTACTGCTCTCATTGTCATTCACCAAAGAAATTAAAAGCTCTTTCTGAATGTCTCTGAACTGGGACATGAATGTGTTGAATTAATGCTTGGGTTGATCAGCATGTCCAGCTTCACTAATATTGCCTGTGAATATATTCATAGTGACAGATACATAATGCAAGCATATAACAAAGGGAAAGGGGAAAATACCTTTTAATCTATAAAAAAGTAAGGATAGTTATCAGGAAGAGCAATAAAGTTGTCAAAGAGTTATAACAAAGTTTCCCAAGTTTATAGAATACCTGAAGGTTACCTGCAGATTCAGTCTATCAGCTGTGACTAGCATTTTAAACTCAGTGTTGTCCAAGTTGAATACGCTGACTAAACCCATAATTTTAAGAATTCATTAATATCACCAGCAAAATAGAAAGTGCATATGAATTTTGTGTGGATGGCAAGGAATGAAGTTGAGGGGTAACAGAATGTAGTGTTTTATTCAGTGGTAAATTTAGTATGTTTATTTAAAAACAAAATGTGTTTCTATGTTTAGCAAGAAACTGTTTCTGTAGTTAGTAACTTCTGATAGTAGTAAAATGAATTTTTGTGCTGACTGCTCCCAAGAGAGCAGTTTGTGGGCACATTCAGTATGCAAATACATGCTTACCTCAGCCATTTTTCCATCAGGAATATAAATTTATCTTTTGGTTTCTTTGTTAGCTTTGGTCAAGAGTAAGAATTGGCTGGTTTTCTAAAGCCTTTTAAGGCAGAGCATTGATTTCAATGAAACGGTTGCCTCTTGGGTGGAAGACAAATGCAGTATTTAAGAAAAATTAGAACTTACATGCAGCCTTTTACTGGCCTGTCTGATATCAGACACGGTAATAACTTGTCAAGACAGAATCAATATAGGAGTTAGGGATTGTTAATTGGTGGTTTTATACACCACAGAGTAGTTGTACTCCAAATTTCCTCTCTGTATTTGAACAGCTAGTACTTACATGGCATTTGTATTAACTACTACTATTCAGACAATAAATTTTTGCTAAATGAACGTGAGCTTTCTTCAGTGATACCCCATGCAAAGTGTTAATGTCTTTAGAAGATATCACATGGTAGTAGTCAACAACCTTGTAAACCAAAGCTGATTCAAAGTAAAGAAAGTGTAGCAGTTCAGTTCAATTTAGGTTTTTAAATTAGAAATAATGGAAATGATCGAGATTCAGTGAGACAGGCAAGAGTTTGTTCCTGAGCTGTAATTATGTCTGTTAAATTGCAACCCACAATTCCATAGCCAGCAAACTCTAAAGAGGGGGCTACATAGCGTCATAGACCTCATAGCAGCCTTCTAAACCTCATGCCAGCCTTTCAGCATCTCAAGGGGGTCTACAGGGATGTCAGATAGGAGGGACTATTCATCAGTGACTGCAGCGATCGGACAAGAGATAATGGGTTCAAATTTAAACAGGTGAGATTTAGGTTGGATATAAGGAAGAAGTTCTTTACTTTGAGAGTGATGAGGCTCTGGAACAGGTTGCCCAAAGAAGCGGTGAATGCCCCATCCCTGGCAGTGTTCAAGGCCAGGCTGGACAGGGCCTTGAGCAACCTGGTCTAGCGTGATGTGTCCCTGCCCACGGCAGAGGCTTTGGAAGTAGATAATCTTAAGGTCCTTTCCAACCCAAACCATTCTATGATTCTACGAAGATACCAGGAGTTTACTGTTGGATTAGCCACAGTTTAAAAAAAAATGGTGAAAGTGTGGTAGGCAATAGCCTTTCTTTGGCTCTATGCTAACATTTGCAAAGTAAAGCATTTCCCTATAGAATACTAATTTCTCAGGTTAGGTAATAAATTATGTTTACATATAAATTAATAAAAATATTTATTAAAGTAATTATCCCATCTTCATATTCTAGTACAACTTCACATACAAAGTAAATCTAGCTTTGATTTTAAGAACATTTCAGGAAGTTGTTTAATGTAATTACAGAATTTTGAATTAAAAATTTCAGGTATTTTTTATAGGTCATCTAAAGAAATCTATGCAAGAAGTTACTGTTTCACAAACAAAAAGCTCAATTAGTAATCAGTCATTCCCACCTTCCACAATTTCAGGTTACAAACAGGCCAATGTTGTGATTTTGCACAAGTCCCTGGCAGATGACTTTGAGAAGTTTTGCCATGCAAATGAGGGACCCCTACCGCTACTGTACAGAAGTAAACCAGGTGACTGGAAATGTCCTTCCCTGAGTAGTGATTCTGACATCAGGTAAGTACAGACCAGCTCTGCTTGCCAAACTTCTGCAGTGAATGATTGTGGTGATTAGGACGGTTTCAGGGAACAGCCAGCTTACAGCGTTATACATTTTGAACAAGGTTCTTGGCATTATATCTTTGAATGAAAACTGTGCATAAATATAATAGCGAGATTGTTTTGTTCTTGAGAAACAGGTTATGATAACTGTTAGTATTACAACTATTTCTCTAATGCAAAAGTGAAATTTTGTGCAATTTCTAAACATTTTTCAGTATGAGCCATCAGAATTAAATACTAGGGGGTTACCTTTGTTTTATTTAGTAGTAATGCCAGCATGGTGACTGCAATACTATTTGTAGTCTCTGAAATTTGAAAGATGTACTCTTTAGAATAGTAGTAAACACTAAAAGCAAGACTTAAAACAGCTCCGTAATTTTTGAAGTCCTGAAAAAAGATACATACAAGGGACATTTACCTATAAAACCTAAAAAATAGCAAGCTGTAATATATTCCACTTACTGGCTTGTATTTCTGCAGGATAAGGTGTTCTGTGTTTATTTCATGTGTTTGTTTCGTCGTTACTCAGAAAGAAAAGAAATGGACAAAATAAGCTGTACCTTGTGGTTTGATACTGGGTTAATATCAGTTCAAACAACTCACCCTGTTTTCAAAAAAATATGATAAAGCTGTGATAACTTCTTATTTCACTAGAACTGACTGCCTACAGTACAAAATATATGAGTATGGAGCCTGTACTGGATCACTGAAAAGCCTGAAGGAGTATTCTGAACAACTGAAGAACATGGTGACCTTTTATTTAGGCTGCAGCTTCTCTTTTGAAAAAGCAGTCCAAAATGCTGGAATTCCTGTAAGAAATGTTGAGCAAAAATGTAATGTAAGCATGTATAAGGTAAGTACATGCAGACATACATAGTCTTTCTTGGGACTTTGCCTCTATTTGTCCATATTCACATCATGTGCATACTTCTCTTGCCCAAAATCAGAACTTTCTTCCTACCTGTGTAGTAATATTAGTTATGTGCTAGTGCTGAGTGCTTCAAAATACAGGGTAAAATATGCCCAGCTGCAGTTCAGTGCTTTTCTCAGCTTCCTACAAGGGCAGTCTGCTTTCTTATTCATCTGTGGTGGCAAAGATTTTCCCTGTGTGCTGTGGCAGCCATTTCATTTGGATTCTGTTCTGGTTTGCCTTCTCTGTTTCAACTGATGGCCCGTGCACTACTCCGACCATGCCATTATGCATGGCCTCTTCTCCATACCAGCTCCAGCTTGCAACAGGAATGTTCCTTTTATAATCCATGGCAGTAGCAGTTTCTTCTGCACATATGACAGCCACATTTCGGATTTTTCCTGGACAGTTGAGCCTTTAAACTGCCTGTTTGCTGTATACTGAGACCTCTGGGACAGAAGATGTTCCCAAAGACTTAAGGTATCTTCCATAGCACTGAAAATTATCACTGTGCTCAGAAAGTTTGTAGTGCAGATTTTAATGTCAGCTGAAGTCCTAGAATAATTCTGGCTCCAGTAGGTAGGCTCTTTAATATTAAAAACACTTAAGTACACACCTGCATGTCTTTTTCATTTAGTTCAGATGCTTTTCTATTAGACAGAGGTTATTGTTGTTTTCAATGTTAGTTTCACAATCTTTTTGCTGTACTCATTGTGTACATGAAGGCACAAATCTATTTCATACATGAGTTCCACCAAGCTTAAAGAAAAAATACAACTATGTATATGCTTATAAAACTTCAGAATTAGGAAAATTTTATAGTTTGTAGCGCATCAAAACTGTGAAGAATTGTACAATATGTTTCTTCAGTGAAAGGTAAGATTTTTATCATAAATGTTGTTCATGAACATTCTCTCTAGCTGTCTACATATCTTGTTTATGCTCAAGCGCAGCTGAGACGTGACATTTTGATCTGCAAAGCTGGACTGCTTTATTTATGAATAGGAAGGGTGCTTTGGCATTGCAGTCAGTGAGGATGATGAGAATCTTTCTAGAGGCACAAAAGATTTTGTATCTATCTATCTGGGGAACTGGCATGCTGCTTCTGTTGATGTGGGTACTACCAGCAGCAGAAGTTCAAATGTTACAGAGCACTGTAGCTCCCTGAATTCAAATATATAGAGTAGATTCAGACCAAGTAGATTTGTCGCTGTGTGATACTTACTAGCTTTTTCCCTTTCTTTATAGAGAGCACACCATTGTTTTCTGACTATTAAGAATATACTGAGCTCACCACACTATATGCTCCATGTACCAAGCAAGGTGCAATGTAGAAAATTTTAGTGATCTATATGAAGAAGCTCATATAGAGGATGGAATGTTTCACTTCTGTGCTGCTGTATCTTAAAAATAAAAATTTAAAAAGTATACTGAGAATTTTTTTATTTTTTTTTTTAGAGATTTAAAATGAAAGTGTGTGGCCTTTCTTAACTCAAGCACAAAGTTTCAGACTTATTTCTTCTAATACTTTAAAAGTATTATTCAATATTCCTGCTAACACCTTGGTTTCTTTTAATCTGCCAGACAGCTGTGCCTTGCTACAGTGTTTCCACTTTTTGCTGCAACTTAGTAGTCACAATGAGACCTATTCCTGAGAGCAAGTTGGAAGCAGCTGTACTAGCAACGTCTGAATTAAAAGAAGCCCATGGAGCACCAATTCACATGGGTGACCCTGGTCAGAGCTTTTTTTTCTTCACTCTGCATGCCCTTTACTGTGTATAAAAATGAAGGGGGGAACCATGGGAAGTGGTAGGACTGAAATACCTGCACCAGCGAATTTATTATATTTTAATCTTTTCTAATGGTCAAAACCCAATGGGGGGAGGGAGAGAAGTGGGAGAAGAGAAAAGAAAAGCGGGAAGAGGGGTGCGGGGGAGGGGAAAGAAAACAAGAAAAAAGTAAGTTTTGAATGAGCTGATTTCGTGGCTAAAAGCTGGCTGCCTGGTGTAGATAAATTAAGTTATATGACAGGGATGGTTCTGGTAAAAAAGTGTAATCACATTTTCTAAAATGTATGCAGTTTCATTTATATGTGAATACTTTCTTGCTGTCAAAGATTCCAGTGACAGGATAGCAGTGATTGACAGCATGGGGAGAAGTATGTGTGGATACATTTTGTGTCTTAGTGGATGACTGCGAAAGTAAATACTGCATTAACTTTTTTAATACTGGAATAGAGTACCTTGAACACAACACTCAAGACAATAAATAAAAATATGATCAGAATAGATTTTTTTAAGAAATGCCTCAAACAAGTGTAGACTTTTCTTTGCAAGGGAAAACAGAAAAAAAAATTAATCAGGAGACTGTTTGGAAAAGAACAAAACCAAACACCTGTAAGATGAAGACAATTCTAGAGAAGATAGCGGTATATTAAAGCATATGAAGAATTTAAAACCACAGGAAGATAGCAAGTGCTTAGAGTGATCCAGAATATTACAAGTGGGTGTTAGAATAAAGCAAAAGACAGTTTAGTGAAAGCTGGGTAAGAGTGAGATACAGTTATCTAACCCAGAGAAGTAAAGAGCAGTTGCTTATTTTGCTAGCTAAAGAATGTAGGAAGCTAAAGCAGTAGAAAATGTATTCTAAGAAGAACCAATTTTGCATTGCAGTCATTTATTCTTGTTTGCCAGTGTTATGAATATAGTTCTTCCGTTGATAGAGAAGATTTATAATCTCTTGGAAACTCAGTATACATGTCTAGCTTGTATTTTGTTGCAGAAATGAGGTGAATACATTTTTACTGTTGTCATCAAGTACAAAAAGGGAAAAAAAGTCAGCTCAGTTTCTGGACACTCAAAGGCCAACTCTGCCACTTCAGTGGGACTTGCCACTGTTGCAACCCTAGCTCAGTGTTGTTGAACAATATCTGGGGTCCACCCCACCGGCTTTTCAGTATTACTGCTTAATTAGAATCTGTCATGATTTAATTTTTTATCAATTCCAGGTCTGTTGGGAATACAAGATCTTTCCAAACCAGACTATGGAGATCCAGTTCACCTTCACCCTGGTGATATTCCAGTGTTTTGGGCCTGTGGAGTAACAGGAGTAGAAGCAGTCATCAACTGCAGTATGTGATATGTTTGGAGACCCTTTTGAAATTACCCTTTAATCTCTATTTTTTTTTTCCTGAGTGACTTGGCTGATTGGCAGCCTTGATTTTAGGGTGAGCTACTCCCCTCCCCCGCCTAGTAAAAAACAACTCTGGCAGGACTATATTCCAATGCAAAATACAGGTCTACATTAAAGGAAGTTCTTACTGGAATTTCAGCACTTTGTTTCAATACTTTAAAGGCAGAAATCTAAAGCTCCAACAGCATCAAAATATCTTTTTTAAGCAATATTAAAAACTAGAAGTACAAAGGCATTAATTTTTAAGTTTCTTCCTTTTAAAATATGTTGTATTACATTGCAGTAAAACAATAATTAAAGGGGGGGGAGGGGGGAAGGGGGGGAAATGCAGCCAGAAATCTTTCCAAAATGATGTCAAGAGCTAGCAAGTCAATTGACCTGGAAACGAGTTCATAATTGTCTCATGAAGAATTTTGAGCTTTTCAGTTTTGTTCTAAAATGAAGTAAATATGACACACTTTACATAACTGAAGCTTTGTCCTCTACACAGAGCTGTCCTGCACTTTATGTCCTGCATTTATAACAGGGCAAGAAAAACAACTAAACCATAGTGACAGTATCATATGCTGCTTTAAATCACTAGTGTGGAATGAAATCTCATATTTGAGTTCTTACTGAAAAAGAAGCTTAATAATTATGGGCAGTATAATTGGGAGAGCCTTGGGAGGTCATCTGCTTTGTCCTTCTCTCCTTGCAGGATCTGCTACACTCTTTTGATTCCTTACAGATGTTTATCAGAACCACTCTCAACACCTGCTGTAAATGTATTCAGCACTACGAGCAGAGATTTCTTTCTCTTTCTTACATACTATCCCTTCTCTCCAGTCCCAAATCCAAACTGAAAATCATGCTCTTTCCTGTGTTCTCCAGCCGTTCTATTAGTCTTCCTCATACATCTTTTTTTGCAGTGAAAGGAGAGAAAATAATTGCCAACTTCACTACAATCTGTTGTCTGAGACAGGTGCCTGTCTTACCTTTGCCTGGAACTTTTGTTTATTTCTCCATTTTCTGTATTAAAACCACTTGTCATTAACATGCTTCAAAAACTTTTGAGACAATTGGTATCTTGCTGTGCTCCTTTCTCATGTAGCTGGTTAAAATTCTGCCCTATCACCAATACCCATACTGGAGATGAATCTGCTGGCTTCTCACAAAAAATATTGTCTACCCGCATGGTTTGGTGAGGTATATTAAACCTCAACAACCATGTTCCCCCACCACTGCTTTTACATTAGTAGCCATAGACTCCCAACAGATTTAGCACAAGCCAAGCACATATGTACTTATTAAAGAAGTATTTCCTCCCTTTTCACCATCCTAACAAAGTAAGGTTTTGCTTAAGTATACCAGCTGTGATTTATCAAAAACATACCAATTTTCCAAATCAAGCAGAAATTAGATTGAGACTTTTGAAATTAGTAAGCAAATTAGACAGCAAATATTTTCAGCCTGGAGAGCTTCTATGTTGTCAGGTCCAAATAAGCTTATTTTTCACCAGGGTTTTAGATGCTACTGTTATTCCATTTGCTAATGCTTACTGGTCACCTTTTGTCATTATTCCTTGCCAGGTAATAGGTCTCCTAGCTAGGTCAGCAAGACACTGTGCAGAGATGCTAGCCCCCGTTTTCTTAATCTGGTAAAAGAACTACTCCTGGCCAGCAGGCAGTAGTTGACGTACGACTATTACAAGGATATTTAAAAGTACAGGAGAAACACTATCACCTCCATCAGCACTCTAGAACCTAGAAAATTTATTTATTCTTATGCTAACAGTATCACCAACACACTGTGAAAACTTAAACATTAACTTGTTCTTTTATCAGTGCACTAGTTTCTTCATGCATGTTAAACCCAATTTTCAGACTTGCCAATCCCTGACACACTTCCTTGGGGGGTACCAGTGTTCAGTGCCTAAGTTGCCTCAAGTTTATACCAAAGAGAATATTGTAGAAAAACCTTATCTCAACTGCCCACATGAACTTTTTATAAATGAAAATATTTTCAGATGTGCATGCATACATTTCTTTCACAGATTGTATAAATTACTGCTGTGTAACTTAAATTATCACCTGTTTTTATGATATGAATGTCATCAGGCAGTGACTCTTACGTTGTTAAATAGCTTTTTGCAATTTTATCATTTTGATATTTCAAGGTATTGCAATAACAATGTGCTTAATTGAAGTTTTTTCATCCATTTTAGGAGCTCCATTAGCTTTTACTCATTCTCCTGGCTGCATGTTCATTACTGACCTAAAGAATGACAATGTCACATTCAGATCCTCAAAAGAAGTTCCACAAGTTCACTGCATTTCTCAAGATCCTCTGCATTATAGTATTGTGTCAGCAGAAGCAGCCCAAAAGATAAAGACTCTAGAGACCCTAATTGGAATAGATCCAGGTAAAAACAGTAACTCTCTTCCTTTAATGGATTTGCTATGAGATAGATATGACCTATCCTGCTTTTTTCGATATTCACAAAGTTCAAGAACACAGTAAGAATCTAAATGCAGTTTTAAGATTTTAAAATTCTTTGTGGAATACAGTGAGTTAATATAACTAGGTCTTATGTTTTCTGTTACTATGCTAAATATCAGAGCCTGGCCAAACCCATTCACATTTATGGGTAATGGAGTATTTTATTTGATCTTGATGACTGTGCACTCTCAAAGTACACAAAAGCATCAATATTTACAGCAGACTGGAGAGCCCACAGGGAATAATAACTCTTACTGAATAAAACTGAAATTGGTATGTAAAGTACTGGACACCTCAGCATGCTGGTTATAGCTACACAGGTATTCACTGTTGAGTAAATAACACATCTCTTTACATACATTTGTGACTACTGTGCTCCTGCCAGAAAATTCTAGTAGTTGCATGGGTTTGCAAACACCCCTCTCCGAGGGGTGGAATTACATCAAGCTCTGCTGAAGTATTTGTCACTGAAGTGTTGCATGTTAGACTAAAAGGACCTGATGACCACAGAAGGTTGAGAGGTAGGGCTGCATGTGCACAGAAAGGAGATAAGAGGGAAATAAAGCAAACTGAAGAGTGCAGCCATTCCCAAAATACACACTGAATTAGTCCCCTCTGTCTGCTGTGAATTCTGATCTCAGTTTCCCATAAATTTTCTGAAATCCTCTGTAGGCAGTAGTGGAAAACAGCTTACGCCCAGCTCAGCTCTCCCAAGCTCTGGGTTTGGGCTGTGTGCATATGTTTGGGTCTGTTTATTTTTACTCACAAGGCTTCTCCTTTTCCCACTCTCTGGAGTTCAGCTTGGCACAATGCCATGCTCTGCAGAAATACAGGACCTAACTTAAGAGTTAGCTCATTTTATTGCTAAAGAAGAGTAGATACTTTATCTTAGTTAATGTATTCCACTTCTCACAGACTAATATTCCCTGCCGCTGTCGCTTAAGTTTTGTTCAGAACGTTTTTGTGTTCGCTATCTGTGTATTGCCTGTATGTTATTTAGGAGGAACAGAGGAAGAAATGACAAAGGAGAAACTGAGGGCAAAAAGAGGAAAGTGCAGGGAGCAAAAGTAGAAAGGTGAGAAAGATGAAGATGTGAGGAGGCTAGAAAACAGCAGTGAGGACTTACCTCTCACTATCAGCCTATAAATATCAGCACATCATGCTGGTATTCATGGATTTCAGGAGTGCTAGCAAATTGAAAGGACTGTGCTGTGAACTTGAGTTTCCAAGTACCAGGGAAAAGAGAGGGCATAGGAAGTGTTTCAAGAATGAAAGACACACACAGACAACACAGCGTTGCCTCTTTAGGCAGTATCTGAGAAGAGAGATCTGTTAATATCCACCTGTTTTGCAAGGTCGGATAACATGGTTCTCTGCTACATGAAGGGTTACAAGATCTTTTAACAGTCACCTGGATACCACTTTATTAATTGAGCTTATAAAGTCCCTTGGTAACTTTCAGTGTCTCTGAAACCTTGCTTGGCTAGTTTTGTGAATAATTTCATTAATAATTTCATTAAGTGGAATTTATTTGGGAATTAGCTGTTCCCTAAGTGAATAGAGTTAGATAGAGACAAAGGACCAGCTTACTCATCTAAAGTCTGTACCAAAATGTCTGTAAGACCTGGGATGCTCGAATTGCAATCCAGCTAGACATGGAATATCATGACTGTCACCACAGATCAGAGGAAAGCAGAGGGCCAAAGGAAAGGAAACAACATGCAGAAAAGAAAATCTCTCAGAAAAGCTATTTACAGCAATACCTAGAAATGCTAGGTGTAGTAATTTTCAAAATTCAGTTAACTGAAATTCTTAACCTGGAAGCACAGACCATTATCTTCATTACTCATATCCTACACCTTCCTAGGTTTCCTGAGGAAATTACCCCAATTCCTGCCTTGACCAGAGGTTTTTCTTTTTTTTTTATTAACCCATTTTATGTCATTGAAGCATGCAGGTTCACCTATGCAGAAACTTCAAAAGCCAAACTGAAGTGTACTGCTCTGTTTTAAAACACTTTTATAGGAGACCGGGGTATAATTCATCTGTGCCGCCAGGATGAGCTGCTGAAGGCTTGCCTGTCCATCTCCCATGCTCAGTCTGTGCTGATAACAACCGGATTTCCTACCCATTTCACTTACGAGCCACCAGAAGAGAACGACGGGCCCCCGGGAGCCCTCGCTATTGCAGCTATATTGCAGGCCTTGGAGAAAGAGGTTGCCATAGTAACAGATCAGAGAGCCATGAATCTGAATAAAAAGATTGTTGAAGAGGCAGTTCAACTAGGTAAGACACACGTGTTTTCAGCTTTTAGTTTGCTAAGTTGAGCCAAGGTTTGCTTCGATTAATCTCACTGTCACTTACACCGCATTTTTTTTTCCCAGAGAATGAACCAGAGTTCATCCTCTAAGCTCTGATCAGCACTGCTACAATGACATCTTGTTAAACTAGCTGGCATCAAGTTAATGCTTACATGTCTGGTACTGATTCTTGATTAGCTGTTTGTGATGAATTTTGGATGTCTTAACTTGGTGGACCTGTTTTCTATCTCAGTGTTCCATTTACTAGCACTAACATCCAAATGATTTCAATTCAAGGTAAGGAGGCAGGGATCTTATCAGGAACTGGGTAAACACATTGAGTCCTTACTATTCTCACTATTCTGCTTTTTTTTATTAAGTTACTAAAACACACATTAAAAAAGAAAAAAATAAAAAATAATAATAAAAAAAAGGCACATAGTATCTGACTTGTATTTGGCTTTCCTGTAGGAATCCTGAAGAGACCTGTCCCTCTATTGAGTTACCAAAGTAAAAGTGCTAATTCAGCTTTAATGTTTTTATGTGAGAATGGAAATCCTGGAAGACCCAGGTATGTGTATTCAGGTTTTGAGAATGGGTCACACCTCTGCTGTGTGAAGTTATACTAAAATAATGACCATGATCTAAGAAGGTGTAATGGTTACAAGTAAATCCTTAACACTTGGACAAAAAAGAAATGATACTTCATGTATCGATAGCTCTTTTCCTTGGAAAAGCTTCTAAAAGCTTTTCGGCTTTACTTCCCTATATATACACACACTATATTATTACCAGTTTTCAAACCAGTGAGAAAGTCAGAAAGGGGAAATGTTACCTCCAAATTTGTGAACCAACTGGGAAGAGAGTTTTGGGGCATGTTCACTTTCAAGAGCTTTGGCTCAAGTCTGACAACTGGGGAATCTTATCTGATTTAGTGTCATGTGTTTGTAATAGTGTGAAAGTGATAATCTCCTTGTCTTTAGGCAGCCAAAGCCAAAATTGTGGATGTATGCAAGCACTTCTCAACATTGATTTGAACTGTTGCGTATACATTGTAGAGTATATGACATTGGGCAAAAATTCAAATTTATACAAAGTGTGTGACTAGGCTTAATACACTGGAAAACTTGATAAGTAGCTGTATGCACATTTTATAACTTAGCAGGCAACTTCCACTCCCTTCAACTAGGTATATGTTGCTCATTTTTATTCATCTTTCCTTGTAAAGCATTTTAATGTAGTTGCCTTCACTTTATTCTCTTTAATAAAAAGGTCTTTCACCCTGGTATTTGCTTCATCACACATTCAATTCCCATTTTTTTCCACAGGTTAGTGTAAGTTATCATTGTATGCTGTAATAGTGTGCATGATATGGTCTTCATTTTTAATATTGTTTTTAAAATTTTGCTTATAGCCATGCATAATCTAACTACAGCCAGTTTCTGCTTAATTGACCCCACAGTCTCCCAAAGCTAAAGCATTTCTTTAAAGCAGACAAACATCTTAAGGTCGCTGAATCACTGTAGATACCTGCACAAAAGAACATTTGATAATTCAGCAGATTTGATGACCTCTTGACAGTAACATTGGAGAAACAGAATTCTAACATACAGCAGCAGAAGTGAGTACTAAAATTCTGTTTAAAACCTAGGGCACCTGCAGTACATCTGTCTGCTTTCACAACAGGCAAAATAACCACAGACTTAATGAAAAATCCCACAAATCTGAGGACCCAAACCAAAAAACTCTTTAACTAGAAACAAATGAACATTTGCCAAGAAATGCATTGTAAGCAGAGACTATATTTGCACCAACATTACTTTATCACCTTCTTGTTTTCTTTGCAAACACTTACAGAGACTAATGTCTTACAAGATATTATACATCTTAACATGAAACAGCAAGGCCAAATGGCTGACTCAAAGGATTGCTGGTTAGGAGGGTTTTATGAGCTTCTCCATTTCTTGGTGGTTTGAGGGAGTTTCACTAAGGCTATAAAGAAACTAGACTAACATTTGAAAATAAGAGAACTACACTCAGAAACAGCAAAACAGTATCCAAGTTTTACCTTGAATCCCAAATGGTCAAAAAGCAGAACCAAGCAGAGTAGGAGTAACAACCAACAGAAGACACTGTTATGTGAAAATCAGAGCTTTGACTCCTCTCTGTCTTTTCACTTGTCTCTAACCAGATTTGATCACCTGATAGCAATAGAGCGTGCTGGGATGGCTGCTGATGGCAATTATTACAATGCCAGGAAAGTTAACATTAAACATCTTGTGGATCCCATAGATGAACTATTTTTAGCTGCCCAAACCCTTCCAGGAGTCACAACAACAGGTATGTGTGAGTTTGTGTTATATTCTCAGAAGCGAGAGAAGCACAGCCAGAAACTCTTACAGGAAGTGAAGGGGAACAGGAGTCAGGTGCTGAATAACTGCTTTCAGGCTACAGTTTTTTGTTGTGGTTGAATTTAAAGAGACTGTTGCTGGAGAGAAATAGTAACTTTCTATTGAAAGGATCTCACAGCCACAAAAGAAAAGGAGTTGATTACAAGGACAAAAAACAAGCCCAGATGTGTGCATTATCTACACATCACTGTGCGTACATACACTTCTAAGTGTAGGTTTTGGCACTGATTTTATTCTTTATGTGCGAAAGGCAGTACAGAAAGCAAACTACTATTGAACTGAAACATTACATATTAAAATATTATAGTTGTTTTTATGATTGATACACCTGTGTTGAAAAGGCAGTCTGGATAGAATCCTAATTTATATCGCCTTTAGCAGCACATTCTCTTAAGCAGGGATTGCATATTTACATCTAGTATAATAGTGCCTTCTTTAAAAAAAATATGTATACAGTAATAATCTTTACATTGTCCTTGCCAAAAATACATCAGCATTGACTAATATGTCTAATAAGAATGCTTTTGTCAACATGGTGCTCCTCCCTTTTGTCAATAGTCCTTTTTTTCCTGAACACTTACCTATACCTGTTTTAGTGAAAATATGCTGTAGGTCAAGGTATGTGAATGAAGTTTTGTACAATGTTCTTGTACAATCAAATGTTTCCCACTGCACTGTTGGGTGATACATAATCTATATAAATACTAGAAACAAAATCAAAAGTGTCACAAAATTAGAACTAAGTAACCATGCGAGGCTGAGTTCAGTCACGAAAGAACATGTCTGCTGATCTGGCTTTTTTAATTCTTGTAGTGCTGTGGACTCACTCTTAAGCATTACCAAAAGCACAGGAACTTTGACTTCTCTGTTTTAGTGTTTTTCAGATAGGGGCTCCTGCAGAGATAATGCATGGTCTGATTTCACTACATTGGAATAAGCTAAAAGCTGTACCACAGAAGAGTTCACTGTCGTTCGTTTTCTGTTTGGGTTGCTTTGTGTTTGGTTGTTGGGTTTTTATTTTTTCCTTATCTTAAAACTGGCAACACATTTTATTTAGATTTGATTCAATTTTTTTCCTATTCCCAGTAACTATCAGCATTCCAAAAGCAGCACTCTAGATGGCACTCTATTGGCCATCTCAGCAAACAAGCTGAACTTCAACTGAGTAAAGATAGAAAAAACTCTATTTCATAAAGATGTTTAACAAAAATCCTTAGAGTTTTATCTGCTGCATTTAATTTCAGCTCTTGTTCCTGATTTTAGACTGTTGACAGAAGGACTTGATTTCTGCAGCACATATGTAACATCATATCCTAATTCCTTTAATAAAAATACCTTAACCTTTTAAAATATCCCAGAGCAGCTGAAAGTGTTTTATTGATTTGGCAAAGTTTAAAGTGTTCTGCAGGGTGGGAATTCAAATCTGTTCATCAGAATTTAGTTTGATAAAATTCTGTTTGATAAAATATACTAAGAAGCGACATTAATTAAAAATACCATGGGCCTTTGAATAAGAAGAAAAGAAGCAGTTGTCCAGATTCAGTGTGTCCCACTGTTGTGAATTTTCTCTAAAGAGATGGCTGCATAAGAAATGATTTAATGACTCATAGTCTTCAAAAGATAATGAAGGTATCTGCTCTGATCTCCCATGAAATATGTGTACATGGATATTCTATGCTGGAGAGCTAATTGAGTATCTATAGAAAACCCACGTAATTGTTTCTTACATTGTCTGTTACCCAGTTAACATTTCTTATTTTGTATATCATGCTAACTTTTTGTGTCTGTTTTTATATATGATTACAGTTTTTGGGATGGCTGTTGGTTTTTTTCAAGGTATTCCTGCAAAGTCTAGCTTAACAAGGCATCAGTCTGGGCTTTAGCCTTTGCATCTTGTCTCTCATTACTGAAGTTAATGTATTGCTACTAATTATGATACCAGGCTATCTTTGACTTTCTTCATGGTCAGGAGGGGTTTGGAGGCATAGAATCATAGAATAGTTAGGGTTGGAAAGGACCTTAAGATCATCTAGTTCCAACCCCCCTGCCATGAGCAGGGACACCACACACTAAACTATGCCGCCCAAGGCTCTGTCCAACCTGGCCTTGAACACCTCCAGGGTTGGAGCATTCACAACTTCCTTGGGCAACCCATTCCAGTGCCTCACCACCCTCACTGTGAAGAACTTCTTCCTTAGATCTAATCTAAACTTCCCCTGTTTAAGTCTGAACCCATTCCCCCTTGTCCTACCACTACAGGCCCTGATGAAGAGTCCCTCCCCAACATCCTTATAGGCCCCCTTCAGATACTGGAAGGCTGCTATGAGGTCTCCACGCAGCCTTCTCTTCTCCAGGCTGAACTGCCCCAACTTCCTCAGCCTGTCTTCATACGGGAGGTGCTCCAGCCCCCTGATCATCCTTGTGACCCTCCTCTGGACCTGTTTCAACAACAACATGTCCTTTTTATGTTGAGGACTCCAGAACTGGACACAGTACTCCAAGTGAGGTCTCACAAGAGCAGAGTAGAGGGGCAGGATCACCTCCTTTGACCTGCTGGTCATGCTTCTTTTGGTGCAGCTCAGGATACGGTTGGTTTCTGGGCTGCAAGCGCACTCTGAAGCCGGCTTCTGTCAAGCTTGTCATCAACCACCACCCCCAAGTCCTTCTCCACAGGGCTGCTTTGAATCTCTTCTCTGCCCAGCCTGTAGCTGTGCCTGGGGTTGTGCCGACCCAGGTGTAGGACCTTGCACTTGGCTTGGTTAAACTTCATGAGGTTGGCATCAGCCCACCTCACAAGCGTGTCCAGGTCCCTCTGGATGGCATCCCTTCCCCCCAGCGTATCAATCAAGCCACACAGCTTGGTGTTGTCAGCAAACTTGCTGAGGGTGCCTCAATCCCACTGTCCATGTCACCGACAAAGATACTGAACAACACAGGTCCCAACACCGATCCCTGAGGGACACCACTCATTACTGGTGTCTAGTAATATGCATATGTCTAGTTCCAAAATAAAATGCAAATATTGTACAGCATTAGGGCAGAGTACTCAGATAACTTTATATACTGGAAGAGGATACTAAAAAGATGAAGTTTTAAGTCTGCAAAAGTCTTTATATAGTGGGCTCAGTGGCAAGACGTGCTGTGTTAGTAGGTGGAGAGAGAAATATTAGAAGGTTTGATGCTGATTAATTGCTCCCAAGTTTTGAATTTAAAACAGTACCTGTGTTTAAAAAAACATCTGATCTGGGAGTCTGACCACAGACAAATCACGAACGATGCCCACAATTGTATGGGTACTGATATCATGAGAAGCCATGAAGTAAGCAGCAACCTTCAGGAATGTACAAAAATAAGACGTGAAAGGCTGAGGTTGGGAAGACTCATTTTCCACAAAAGACTGGAATAAAAGATTAAGAGATGTCACCAAAACCACATGCTATTTTGTTCAGCTGTCACCCAATTGACATAGCTATATGCTATTTATATAGGAGCTAGTGAAAAGCTTTCCGAAGAACTGCATGAAAAATATGTGGTTACACATTTCCCTTTCATACAAATGATTTTTAGCACAGAAGACTGACATTTCCTGGATTTTTCATGAATGTAGTTTCAGAAACCAATGGAGTCAGTGAAAACTTGCATGGAAGAACGACAGAACTATTTTTCTCTTCCTGGAAAGCACTCAGGCCTTTAGGAGAAGAGGACTCATCTTGTCTATTTTCAGACATCTATATTTGAGATGTCTGCCTTGGGGTGAGATGAACTGAATGTTTGAAGGGCCTGTTTATCTCTGCTGACTTTAAAAGAAGTCTAACTGACTGGCTCATGTGTAGAGATGGCTACATTTTGTCAGGTGAATCTCACTGGAAAGTAGAACATAGTCCTCTGCCAATGTGTAGAAGAATAAGAAGACAGATGGTACAGGAAAATTTTCCTCCCAGCATAATGCTAATGGGATCCATCCACAGCAGTAAATCTACCAACTGTGTAACCATTCTGGTGACAGGACTTCCACAAAGACAAGGAAAAGCAAAGCAAGGCTGACACAAAAAAACCCCTGAGCAACTGATTAATATTTTTGAGTTAAGCCTTTGATAATCTTCAAAGGACAATAGTTCGTTTTAGCCTTTTTAAAGAATACTAAGAGCAAAATTTTGGGTTTTGACTATGAGGACAATCAAAATATGTGAGTTCATTCAAAAACTTACTGGAGTACAGTAGTAACTACCATGTTTATATACGAGATACATGATTATGTCATTACCTATTTGAAAAGTACTACCAGCAAACAGGTTTTAGAAATCCCAACACCAAAAGTGAACAGATAAGAAAGAAAATTAGCTGTTCCATGGCAAATCCTTTTGTGTAAGTTGCGTGTCACTCAGTTATACTTCCCTTGACTATATAGACCTAAGGATTTCAATAAAAAAATGCTGCTGAAAAATAACTTTGAATTTCACTTAAAGAAGGAATTTGCTACAGACTTATGTGAGATATTTATGCATGTTAAATTTATCATTTTCAGGGTTTGAAGTGTAAATTATAAATACTGTAATTTCTCTCCTGTAACACATGCTATGCATTATAGCCCAGTCACATTTCAAATTCAAATACATTGCAGGGAGGACTTGGAGATCTTCACTGTTCTGTGTCACAGCCATTAACCATGATTTTTCTGTAAATTCTTCAAACTTGAGAAGATGCCACTTATCCTAAGAGGTGAAAGAGAAACGTTAATTTCCATTTAAATAGATGGATGTTTTGATTGGTTTTTTTTTTTACACATAGTGTTTTTACTTGACCAACAAAAATCAAAGTCCCACACCCTGAATATAAAACACTTAAACCCCTCCCCCCAAACAAACAAGAAGAGCCACCTAGCTATTTTTTCATAAATTACTAGAAAAAATGAAAACAGTAACAGTACGCAGGGTTGGGGTCTTTGTACACTGTGACACAATGATAGTGATTGGTGTAGAAAAGGTTGCCAGTGCACCAAGTTCTACTTCTGCCAAAGTCCTTACGTATATTTTTGCTTATCTTTCTGCAATAATTGCCACTTTTAATCTTTTTTTTTAATTAAAGCTTGTAATAAGCCAAAGTTTTCCATGCTTGCTTTATTATAGGCTAACTTCTCAGGTTTATTTTAATTAATTTTCTAATTATCTAATGTCCTTATGATAATGCATAATGCATTATATAGAACACTTATTTAAGGCCTTCCAGCAGTAAAGTTTACTATCTTAGTTCTGCCTGCAGTTCATGAACACTTGATAATTTTGATTTCTTCTGCATGCACCAGCACAGCATACATCTCATATAATGCTTACAGGTTTGCATGTGGTAGGTGATGCTTTCAGCTATTTCATTCAGTCTTCTGGTTTTAGACACTCTTGTTGAAAAAGGATAAATCAAGCTACAAACTGTCACAGCAACTCTGAGAAAGACACTGGGTGCTTTCTACGTGGATTGTTATTTATACTGGGTTCATACTCATTTGGTCTTCTCTTTTAATAAAGGTGTTGGAGATGGAGGAAATGAATTAGGAATGGGCAAAGTAAAAGATGCTGTAAAGCAGCACATAAAAAACGGAGATGTTATCGCTTGTGATGTTGAAGCTGATTTTACTATTGTAGCTGGTAAGTGATTTTTGGGGGGAGTGGGAGAGTTGCTGATGTTTGAGAATAGAACTGACATCTGTCTTTCCAACTAACTTGTATTGGCCTTTTCTTTGTGTAATCAAATCATCCCTGGCAAACGAATCTGTCTCTGTGTTATGTCCATTTTCTGAAGAGTTAAGCAACTATAGCTCCAGTAGGACTAACTGAAATTGAAGATGTTCCCTGAAGAAAGTGAATTTAATTGGAAATAGCTGGGCAAATCCTGAACATTCTTGAAAAATCACACCTGAAATAAAATCACAAGGAAGACTGCAGGGAAGTTAAATGTGTATGCACATACGAATTTTCAGTATAATTGATGAGCTTCTGTGGCTGTGACCTTAAGTCTGTCATACTGCTCGTCTATGGTGGCTGTTTTGGCAATTCTGATGATTTTTACTTTGAAAGTAACTGTCACACCCAGGTCCCACAAAGGGAAGTGAGGTGGAGGCTTGGACATGTTTAAGCATGGAAAACTACATGCACTAAACCAAATTCCACACTTTTGAAAACTGTGCTATTCTGCATCTCTGTAAAAGGTTATCAGGCAGCAGAGATAACTTCTCACACCAAGTTTCAGCTCTAATGATCTCTAGTACAGTTTTGACAAAGACGGTGTCAAAGACGCCTGTGTGGTGTGATATGATAACAGCACACAGAAAATTTATGGATATTAACTATGTCAGAATGTCTTCTTGTATGTGATACTTATACCAAGGACACTGGTTTAGGATACTTTATCAAAATCTTCTACCTCTCTGTGGTTAAAAGCAAAAGACACCAGGCTGTAGCACGAGCTTGCAGTTCAATGGCTTCACATTAAGCCAAGTGGAATTGTGTTATAGTCCATGCCCATTTCAGTTTTTACTTTGTTGGAAAGACAAAACAACAAACTAAGCTAGATGGAAACTTGCAGAAATTCGATCTGAACTACTACTGAAAACATTTTAGTATGTTATGCAACTGTGTATTTCTGAAACGTTCCAAACTCATGTCAACAGTCACTTCGTAACCATGTTCCATTTCACTATCGCTCCATGAGACTCTGTTGTACACAACTAGTTCCTTATTCAGGTCAGGTACCTCTGCAGTAACCATTGGGGTTTTTTACAATTTGGTTTCATGGTGATGTTCTTTTGCAGGGGTTTCTAACTGGGGAGGCTATGCCATTGCCTGTGCTCTGTATATCCTCAGCACTTGTGAGGTACATGACCGCTATCTGAGAAAAGCTGTTGGATTTCCACAGCTATCGAAGAAGATGGTCTGGCTGTCGGCACTCCCATCGGTTACCAAGGTAATTTCTGGAGGGCCAGGAAGTTGTGGCTTGCTTGTGACATGTAGATGGAATTGGCAACCAGTTGCTAAATCCTGCCTAGTCCAGTTCAGCAGCTTACTTTCACATGGTGTTTTGGTGAATTTTAGGAATCCCTGGTGAACAAGCCACCACGCTGTACTTAGAATATTCCTCAAAGGATTCAAGAAAGATTTAACATAAAAATCCTCAAAAAATAATGCATTTGTGTGCTGTAGCTTCAAGTGCAAGACAGTGCTACAATTTTATGGCCAGTGCAAGAAATTCTTGTATTGCAATACAGGGACTAGAATTCCCAGTTCACTTCCTTAGGCTTGTTCACAATTTTATAAATCTCTGTTGTAGCCTCCTTTAGTTGCCTCTTTTCTGAAGTCAAAAGTCACAATTCTAATACAGAAGCCACCTCATACTTCTGATCTTTGCACTTTACTTCTGGATCTTTCCACCTTTTCTAGTTATCTTGGAAACTTTCTATAATTAGTTCTAAATGTTTCTAAACTAAAGTTGGAGGAAGACTTGCAGATGAATATTTTTAAATGTGTTTTGACTAACGCAGCTCAGAACAGCATGATATTCTGGGAATGCAACAGTTTCAGACTGAGAAAAAGTAAAATAACTGAGAGGGGTGAGAAATGACTGTGATCTGTGTTCATCCTGCTAAGCATGCGGCTCCATTTTTAACTTGGGAATGTTTAAAATATATATACATACACACACACTCAACAATAAAATGAAGTTTGTTCCACTGCATTTATAATAACGTAAGAACTTCAAACTTCACTTTTATTGGCAGAGTACCTCTATAAAGACTTGGTCAAAACCACTAAGTTGGTGACCCCCCAAGAACACTAAGAAAATGTAATCTATTATTTACCACAGATGTTGCCCATAACAGTGCAGTATTTCTCCTGAGATGACAGGACATTCTGTGTGAAATTACATTAAAGCGCTTCTACACTACCTAAGAGTAGGTCTTACTTTTTTAATTATTGCTATTTTGATTTTTCATCTAAAGGTCATAAAACTGAAACTGATCCCAACGTTTAGCATAGCCATATAGCCCCTTATCGTTTGGCTTAACAAAGCATATGGCACTTTTCAGTGCAATCTTTTCCATAAATACATTAATCGCTTTTCAATGTCTTTTTCCAATTACATCTACTGGTTTTCCCACTTAAATTAATGTATACTGATGTTGTAATTAAATGTGATGTTCTGTACAGGAAATCCTTCTTGCTTTTGATTTACTAAGCTACACAGCCAGGAGTATTGATAATGCTACAGGAATGGCCTATCGAAATTGAGATAAAATTAATGGAAACCATTTTGTGGTGGAGAGAAAATTACAAAATGCCTGCCAAGAGAATACGATATCCTTAATTATAAAGCACACAAGAGTAAACAATGCAGAAGATTGAGCTCATTAGTGTTCACACACTCCATTAATATAAAAAAATTCAAACCATTTATGTTTATATGGCTACTTTCTGCCCGATCCAGTTTCTTTTAATGCTCTAATGATTACCCTAGGAAGATAAAGAGCACCACCACACATGCTCACCTTGGTGTTTGTATTTGTCTGTCTGCAATTGGAAAGAAGACATCTAAGGAGTGCCTAAGCACCAAACAGCTTTCTTACGATTGTTTAATTTTCTTCCAAAATTGGTATTCCTTCTGTGAAAACTAGAGATCATACTTACTAAATTAGGACTTCCCCTGAAACATAAAGGTTATTTCTCTGCAGTGAAATGCTCAAGCAGTGTCAGGATTGCACTGCAACAAAGCCCAGAACTGTGGAGCTCTCCATTGCCATTGAACGGAATGCTGAGGTTGTTCTAACAGTGTGCGTTGGTTTTTACGTGTATTTTAATAAAGGATACTGTAAAGCATTAGTTCTTTGTTGAGAACTCAATAAGCAAGAAGCAATTTGGTCTAAACAATCTTTACTTACCTTTCAGTTGTGGAGTTGAATCATGAGGTTTATACAATATTGGTTTGATTTTTCAGATGGTTGTGGTACTTTTATACTAAAGTTACTGTAGGGAAATATATATTAATTCATACATATCCCAATGTAACTAATGCTAAACATCCTACAGTCAACTCTGCATTTCTTTGCATTTCCCAACCAGGTTAATGTATCAGACAGCTGTTCTTTTACTGAACCTTTATTAGTGCTAATAACTAAACTGTATAGTATTTATTTTGAAATTATCATCTAGAAGAATATGAATTTCTTTATAAATTAGCAATATATAAAGATGTGACATTTATATTAGTATTTTTTATTAGCTTTGTCATTCTCAAGGGAGTTTTTTCCTTGAATAAAGTGCAAACTAACAATTTCTCTATTTATTTATATTTCTAGTTACCCATTCCTAACATAGTTACTTACTAAAGAGAGAATTGTGAGAAAATTGCAGCACTTTACAGCTAAAGAAGTGTACTGTACATTGTATATATTCCTCACAAATGGAAACAATAGCATTTGATGATATAATATGGTTTGTCAGGCATAGTTATATAGTATTAAGCAAGCAAGCCTTGTTTCCCCACATAAGCATGTAAGCGAAACAGAGAGCTCTAATGTGTAGATATGTAGGTGAAACAATTCAAATTAGAAATGATGTTTTGCATATCCCATTCAGATGTGTCTTCTGTGACACAAGAGATTTAATTTGCCACTTTGCATATAAATACTCAGTGCTAAGAAAAACCTCTCTCATGCAGAAATAGCAGGTGATTACGTTTGCATTCATATATATGATCATTCATATCATAGGAGATGAGGTATTATTTATAATTTTATAAATTACAAAGTAGCACTTTTTATGTAACCAGCGTATCCAGATCATTTCCTTAATAACTGTAGCATTGCTGTATTGTTACCTGATGTCAAGACTGACACCATGTAACTGCATATTTTTTTCTTTAGTAGAAGACCAGAGCTTCATTTAACTTTGTTGGAGCTAGGAACTAGGATGCATTACCTATAAACATAAGACAAATCTTTATAAAGTGTATTCAGAAAGCACCAAATTATACTAATTTCTCTCTTCATTGGCCATGCAAGGTATGCTTTAATCCTTTCAGAAATGTTTACACTTTTTCCATATACTGCGTTATGTAAAATTCAGCCATATTGTATCTAAATTCAGATCTAAAGTTGTTGTATTCTTTATGGTTTAGAAGTCTTCCTCGGGGGAAAAAAACCCAACCAAACAAAACCCCCACATTTAATAAGAGAATATTAGACATTTTAACTTTATAAGTTTTTCTATTGTTAATTTGTGTCCAGGAGATAAAGGACTTTGCTAGAGGTTGTTGTATAGGAATATCAAACAAGAAGTATTTAAACCTATAAAACTGCTTGTCAAGGTCACTGGTACGGTTGTTTCAGC
>NW_009918987.1:45439-45900 GCF_000696875.1 Nestor notabilis
CAGGAATTTCTGTCAAAGAAGGGTCTTGAACAACTGGAAACAGAACAGTGCACCAAAGACCAGGAAAGGTATTCCTAGCAAAGGAAGGGAGAAAGAGAGAGGCTGTTTTGACATCTTCTGTAAAATTACCACAGGATATTGGGGCAGGGGGAAGCTAGGATGGAACTGGACTTTTTATTTTTCTTAGAGTGTTATTTAACGGAGTTAGAGAAATAAATCTCTTCATAGTAAGTGCTGACACAGTAGAAAGAGTTTTACTGTGTACATAGTAGAAAGAGTTTTACTGTGAATGCTTCATGTCAAATCAAAAGCAAAGCATTTTATATTAGAAATACTTCCATTTGAAACCAGGTCTTCTGTTTTCACTTTCATAGAAGCAGTAGGGGTTTTTTTCAGAGCCGATTTTATCCCATCTTTTTATCTCTCAATGCTCAGTGGCCCCTGGCTCACAAATGAGTCTA
>NW_009918987.1:45931-49275 GCF_000696875.1 Nestor notabilis
GTGTACTCGAACAGCTCAACTTGGAATATGCTTTGTTATCTGCTTACATTACTGTTAAGCAAGAAAATAACTGTTATAAACATGAAATTGAGTTGCAATTCTAAATAAAGTATTTGCTATTTGACAATTGCAAGGAAGCACAATTTCAGGGTTTCTTTCCCCCCCCCATCCCTTTCCTAAGCAACCAGAACTGATAAAATCAATGGAAAAAGGGGGACAGAGAGCAAAAGGCATGCAGAGATCACAGAAGTAGCAGGAAAGAAAAGTGTTTGTGCTGCTCATTCAAGTACCCTCTCTACCCTTTTTTCCTGATGCGTCCTCTTTCCTTTCTCCTTTTCTTTAAAGATGCTGTCAGCTGCTAGGCTGAGGAAACGGCAGGTAGTTTGTTGAGATGCTTTGGGCGGAAGTTCCTCCAATTCTGATTTGTGCAATGTAGGCACTTGAAACCAGGCAAAAAAGAATTCATGTTTCTGAACTGACACTAACATGCCGTTTGAGGGAGTCTGGAGAACAACGGTATCATTCAGTAATTAAATAGCAGACAAGAATTTAAGCCTTTTTACACTCCTCAAGTTCCAGATGCTATACATAATCTTTGGGACAAGTTAAAAAGGGTGCTAGCAAATTGCTGTCAAAACAAATCTGGAGGATGTGGTCAGTCTCCTCTAGAATTAAAATAAAGATTTTGATGAATGCTCTTGTCTGATTCAGGATTTAATTGTATTCTATCTATTTGGCTTTTAAGGAAGAAAAACTTCTGAAAATACTTGTGCACCACGGGGTTCGCAGTGGAAAAACTGCCAGTCTAGAGATGGAAGTGGATGGGCTACCCTTCTACAACACTCATTCTTTTATGATTGAAAATCTCCGGAAAGCAGCACAGCAGTGACTACCTCTAATGATTCCTGTGTCAAGAGTTGCTCCCATGTTCTGGCCCTAGGTTTTCACAGGAAGAAGATGTACAAGACCAAGTAAAGATGACTTCTCATCTCTGGTGTCTTGGCTGCACACAACCTTTCACTGTTATCCTTACAACATCTCTGCGAATCATTATGATGATTTGGTCTTTCTTTTCTATAATTTTATAATGGAGAATGGATATTAAATGATAGTATAAACTAAGAGCTCACTTGCTTCCTACAAAGAAAGCTTCTCATTAAAATGAAATATTATTGCATTTCTGTTCCTGTGTTACTAACCTTGCAATTGCAACAGGAAATAACTCTTGTAGCAGCTTGAATTTAAAAATACCTTGTGGTGGGGAAAACAGCTGCAGTGAAGAGTGAAGGTGCAAACCAAAAAAAAACCTAGTGAACGTTACAGTAATGAAAGTTGTTAAATACAGCTCCCTTGGACACTCCCTGTAGCCCCTCTAACATCGTCTTCTTATGGTGGGGGGTAGTTTGTGGAAGTGTGAAGAGGCAAGGGGAGCTTTACCTGTGCTAATGACAGTAAGGCCAGACTTGCAGTCCTTCTGTGTAAAGGGTGGGCTGTGCCATTTGCCTCCTTCCTGTTAGCAGTTTACCATTTGTATATTTTGTCCCTTTCTGGGTAATACAGAAAGGTTGTAGACATTTCAGGGTATCCTATCATTAAGAATAAATGAATTAAATATGTAGTGATTAAAAAATAATGCTTAGAAATTAAAGCATCATTAGAAATTAAAAAAAATAAAAAGCATTCAGTACAAAATAGAATTATGTAAACAAACATTTCCATGAATTCCAGTTATAGAAATTCAGCTCCTGGGTGAAGCAGAAGTCAGAGGCCTACTAACGCCGAACCAGTACATGACAACCAGTTGTGAATTGTGCCCGATTTCTGTCATTTAAAGCTGTGATTTTACTTTAACTCCAGATGAGTGCCAGGGCTAAAGTTTTGCTAGTCATCAGCCCTCACAGCAGGGAGGACAGGGTGTATTTGGCACTGCACCTCTCAGGCACCAATGCTTTAGCAATATAAAATGATTATAATGGTACAAAAGGCAAGCATCAAGCCATTGTGCTTTACCAGAGTAAGAAAGAATGGCAGTTGAGTTTAGCCACTGTCTTTTCCAAAGGACAGTGGACTTCCAGCAGCGAGCAACACCTTGCATCTACTGTTTTTTTTTCCGGCAGGTGAATTTTATTTTCCTTCTCTTATGTCAGGCAAACATAACTTTTTGAGAATGAGAAAAATCAGTTTGTACCACAAACACGAGCACGCTTAGAACATTAATCTTCTAAGTCCTTGATGATACAAACTGTTCTAAGCCTTTAAAGACTTATAACAGTTGAACACATGAGATAAAGAAATCTTTATGCCAGACTTGCTGCTAGATATTCAGAATCACCAAAACTCCCAAAGTTTATTTTATATATTGGTCTTTTTTTTCAGCTTCATTTTACTTAAAGCCTTCTTGTAGGATGTTGCAGTAAAACTACATCTTTGAAGTTTCACAATTAGAAAACAGTTCTTTTAGAAATGTCCAAACTATAACTATTAAGTAAAATATTTCATATGAATGCTTGAGCTTCTTGCCAAAGGCAGTAACCCCCAGGATGGCATATATCCACTGCTGCAAAGAACCCACAGAAACTGGCATCATTTAAAAATGTCTGACTGGGAAAAGACACAGCCGATTTCCTTCTGTGCGCTACAAGCTTACTCACATATTATACTAACAGGTTCACAATGCATCGTATTCTTTACGAACACTAACATTTGTCAAAAAATACTAATTTAGTAAGCTTTTCCTGTTTCTTTCCCCCAAATACAGGTTTCAGCAGTCAGATTTTATTAAGAAATAGAAAATATGAAATGTAATAATTTATTTCATTTTTTCTATAATGTGAGTTTTAAAAATCCTTTCTCATGTGCAGTCCCAAGTGCTGTGTTTAATCAAGTGCAATGTGTAGCATAACTCAAGCAACCACAGTAGGACCCTTGATTGATTATGTTCTGGCTGCAACAAAAAGAAAGGCTCTGAGTGAGAGTTACCTTCTTCCCTACAGCTCTGCAGCCTAAGGCTAACAGTTTACAGTACAGAAAGAACAGAGAAAATATTGCCTTCAGGAAAAGGAAGAAAATAAAAATAAAACAACTCCTCTTGTGGGTTAGCAGGTTAAATGCTGAGAACTGAAGCAGAATGTTGGACTGTTACACAAGTTTCCATCTGATTTTAAGCTGCTGCAGCTGACCAAAAGCTGACCACATCAAAGTACCAACTCAAATAAGCCTTAATCCCTCAGATGACAATTCCATGTACTATGGCATGCTCTGCATTCCAGCTGTCTAATTTAAACAACATGAGTAACTGTAAAGAAGTAAAGTATAAACAGGTGTCGTGGTTCAAACCCAGCCGG
>NW_009918988.1:0-17301 GCF_000696875.1 Nestor notabilis
GGGACGGCGCCGACCTCACACACCCCACCCTGCACCTTTCCGGGCTGTCCCCGTTTGCAGCTGGGTGACGTGAAAAGAGAGGCCGGAGCGAACGTTTGCAAGCCGGGAGAGAGACGGCTCCGTGTACATCGTGGGGCCGCGGGAGGGGAGCTCCGCACCGAGCCGGCCTCTACAGTAGCTTTACTCGAACGGTGAAAGACCCTTCGGCGTGCCAAAGTTTGTCGGCGATGTTCTCGGAGGAGAGCTGCTCCGGCGCTTCACGGTGGAGGTACAGCTGCAAACGGCCTCTTCCCACACAACGTTTATTCTCAACAACAAAAAAAGCCTCAAACCGTCTGATTCATGATCTCGTAAAATATAAACCATTCACATTAAATGGGCAGCAACAGGCAAAAATGTAACGACTGTCTCAATGGCTCAGCCCCATTGTCTGAATTAAATCATGCAGAGATACTAACAAAACTCGGCAAAGGAAGCTATACATTTCCTCAAGTTTAAAAATAACTTGTTTTGCTTTTTTACAAGTGAGGTAATAGCGGGCCTCTGAGCTGGGCATGTGCTGCTGTTACACTTTAATATTAGAGTAGTAACCCAGCTTCTACTGCTCTGGTCTGCAGTTAGGATGCACCTTCTGTTCCTAGTTAGTATTCAATAGGTCCTTCAGCAAATTACATTGTCTTATGAGGGAAGACAGGTAATTTCAGATGATCTCCAACACAAATAAGGGACTAGCATAAGTAATTTACAATGAGCAAGACAGGGTTTGCCAGTGTGGGCAATGGTCTGTAATCAACTAAGCAGAGCATAGTTTTGGGCTTCTATTAAGCCTGCTAGTAGTTGCAATAAAAGATATTATGCGTCCCACCAAATTTTATGTCATGTCATTAGATAATCAAAGCTACTACACTGTCAGTCTCCACAAGAGTAAAATGCTAGCTGCCGAGAAAGAGGGGTTTGGTTTGTTCTTCTAATAGTTCAAGTTCAGAAGCATGCACACTTACAGGATTTTTTTGCAAGCCCTGTGGAGGAACGTTCTAGAAACTTCTGTACTTCCTATTAAGAAATATATTTTTCTTACATGCTGATTCAGCTTCTTTAGTTCTTAACTTCTTATGAAAGTATGCATATGACTGGGGGCCTGCTAATCCGAGTTCTGCCCAGTGAAACAGAAATAACTTTAAAGTAATACAGGTAGAGTAACAGTCATTTGCTGCCCAGAAGTCTTCTGTAAACTACTGGCACAAAGTCAGTCTAAAACACGGCTGAAGTTGAAGTTTTATTACAGTTCTCCTGCTATTTACTTCATGCTTAGTGCATCACATGTGATGATAAAAGGTACTGACAACTCCTTAATAAATGAAATTTGATGGCCATAAATTGACATCTGACTTGATTTTTCAGAGACTGTTTGTCTGAAACAAGTTATTTATAATGTCAAATCCCTTCATTTTACAAATTGATTAGCATTTTAGTCTCCTCAATATCTGTATTAATAACTTCACTAATGATTTCATCACTTACCAGTTGTTCTTTTTAATAAGGTTTCTTTCAATCTTATGAACACTGAGCAATACCTTCAGCCACAAATCTTGTTTTGTTATATGATAAACCACAGCTAGCTTATCTTCTTTATCAATATTAGAATATACAAATGCATAAGTCATAGTTTGCAAGTCAGTATTTAAGAGTAATGCACCGAAGAAACAGATAACGTTTTTGGTGCTTATGCTTTTCTTCAGGCCTGAAATAGGAGGAGCAAACTTCAGAAGTCATTCTCAGCTTGTACGGATTCCTCCAATTTTAACTAGATATTCAGAACAGTTGAAAAACAGCCAGTTGGTACCAGGACAACAGATGAGAAGTGAGAGAGATAAGAAAGAACATAGAAAGTAAAATAACTATCTTTCTAAAAGCAAAGAGCAAGGCAGGTAAGTAGGTAAGTTACGGTTTGCAAGACCAAAACCAGCACATCTTCCCTTGAGGATGAGCACTAAAGACTCAGACAGGAGGTAGATATTTTGTCAGAATCATTCCTTATCTGGTAATAATGTGGGTTTGTCCTTCATTAGTGGGTTTATTCTGACACGTAGCACACAGTTTCCACAACAGTTTTTGGTAAACTGGATGAAAAACATTGCTCCCTCTTAGCTCTACTCCCTTTTACTACCTTTATCCACAAATGTCATCTGGGTTATGACTTTAGACCAGACCATGGCAGTTACTACAAATCATGAAACATTTGTGCAGACATAGTCACATTCTTCGGACTTAAAATAGGTACATCAAATATCATTTAAGAAAGAATTTTTATTACTACTACAGCATTATTCCTGATGAGATTTTAATTCCAGATACATTTCTAGTCACATTTTATCAGTTGACATTTAGATCATTTTTATGCCTTTGATGTTTTTCCAGCAATGGAAAAGACCATACAGGATTTTAATGACACATTCTATCTGTGTAGATAAAATGCATAGTTGGTAGCCCTTCTTCCTTCTCACAGCTGGATAATTTTAGCAGGCAGCAGACAGCCTGACCTTTGTTGTGCAGGCCAGATGCAATATGCAGACAAATATAGGGTTTTAAATAATATCTTGGCTTCCCTTACACTGAAATCCTGTGACTCTGACAGATAATCAAGAACAAAACAATGTGATGGAGTACAGAATTAGCTGGCTGTTGATAAGTCTTCTTTCCTGCAGGGCATACACATAAGTAAGCACACACAATTCAGTTACAGGGAGAAATAAAGAAGTTCTTTTAAGCAGTAAGATTTCCCTACTACCATATATAATTGTCCAACTAAGTTTTTGAAGACTGGAAAGAGTCCAAATCTTCTTAATCCAGGAATAAAAGATTCGCCAATAGTTTTACATGAGGAAAACTGCAAATAATATCACCAAATAATCATGACCTTATGTTCTCTGCATAATTCCTGGTGGGGGGAAAAAAAAAAAATCCTTAGGTAATTTGTATTTGAAAGTAATTTTCAAAGGTATCTGTTTTGAAAGTAATAATCTTCTGTCATACTTCTGCTTGACTCAAAGGTATTTAAGTAAGAGCATCAAATTAAAAACTTCATTTGTTAAACTAACTCACAGATGATGCCAGTAGACAGAAAGGAGGGAGGAAATTCTTTGTTTCTAGCACTGGCATCATGACAGTTCTTCTATGGATTTAATCTTTATTCCATTTAATAGGATTTAGAAGCTCAGATTTTCATTAGGACAGGTTAATGGTCAAATGTGAGGAGAAAAGAAAAGAAACACAGTCTCCTGAGAAACAAAATGCACTATCTTTTGCAGGTGTTTTGTCACATTCTCAGTAGGTTAAACAATGAGCACCAAGGGGCTGTTGTCTAGACTTAAGCCTTGGAGCCTGCTGGATTTGAGAAACCTGTTAAGATCATGTGTTTCAGGCACAACATTCCTTCAGCAAGCTTCAGGCCTACACCAACATGTTCCAAAAGCAATCTCATGACTGTGAGAAGCTGTTAGAATTTGCAAACTGAAGGGTTCATCAGCATTCTTAGTGGCATACATTTCACTATGAAAAAGAAGTTTAAAAAGCCTTCTACTCCCAGTTTACAAAACATGCCCAGTCGAGTCTTTTATTTATTTATTTTTAAAGTTTGGGTGGGGTTTTTCTGCACAGTGTCACTTTTCATACACAATAATGAGACAGTATTCATCTTAGTTTCAACTTGTAGCATTCTGTATCAAAAGCATACTTGTAACATTTAAAAAGTTACATTTACAAAATTGGCACATTCTTCCAGTAAGATTTATTAAAGGTTTAGTAACGACATCTATACAATGTCTAGAAAAATACCATGTTAATTTTAAAACAAGCAGTAAGAAATTTTTATTACACAGTACAAAGACAGTGTTAGATGTCTCTAAAGATGGTATTGTATTATAAATAATCATTTAATCACAAAGAATATAGTGTCAATTCTAACAGAAATGTTCAAAAAGACCTCATCCCTCTTCCAAGCTTTTGTCAAGAGTATAATCCTCAAGATATTTTATACTACAGAATTCATTGTAACAAAATAGTTACTGCAAAGTTCGTGATCGCCAAGATATAAAGCTAAAATACGTATTTCCAGCATAGCAGGAGGTAACCACAAAGGCAAAGAACTGTAGAGAGAAAGGAAAAAAACATATATTAGGAAAAAAACATACATTTGAGAGCACTGTCATTTCTATAACAACAACAACAACAAAAAAAGAAAAAAGAAAAAAAGAAATAGTTATGGATTTGGAAAAAGGAGAACAGCAGGCTCAGTAAAATGGCACTTCTGCACCTTCTTGTACTTGTGTGGCCATCACAGTCACACTATGTAAGCAACCTTATATTATGCATAGAAATATGGGCCTAGAAGCAGCCAGAACATGGCATATTTCAACTCTTATCTCCACATCGTACTGCCTCAATATGGATCTTACAGACTGGACTCCCATCAATCCTAACCTTGCTGCTTTTAACATCACTTGCTGGTAAAGACTGAGGGTTAGTCCATGGGACAGTGTGAGCTCAAGCTAACACTCCTGCACTGCTGCTATGTTCCAGGAATTGCCTACAGCCCACCTGTATGTCAATATAGCACACTGAGTCAAAATAGGTTGGTTTCCTGAGAAAACTTGGATTCAAATGCAGGCCCAGATGTGTTCTCAAACTGCAGTACCGAGTAGGTTACCGATTCCAAAGGTCCTCTACTGGTGACTAAAGTACTCCTCAGTGCAAGCAACAGTGACAGCAAACACTACTTTGTCAAAAATTGGTTACAGAATAAGCCTTCTGTAGCAGGCTAGATTTATTTTATGTTTAAAGATTAAAACTACACAGTATCAGTGGTGCTGCTTCTGCAGTCCATGCAGCATATGCACACAGACACCAAAGAACAGCTGTGAACTATTTCAGTGGTACTGATAAAGTCCAGTTCAGTGCCAGTGGTTAAGTTAATCACTACATGTTGTTCAAAATAGACCATGTTCAAAACGGTCTTATGATAATCCCAGAATGTTTTGTGCTGGTAACTGAACCAAATAAAGCTGACACTGCAAACAGAATTAACAGTACTTTTCTTAGATGTGAGCAATAATAGGACAAGAGAGAAAACCACAAGTTACAAGAAGGGACATTTCAAGCAGATATTAGGGAGGAAATCACAGCGACAGTAATCAAACATGGCAACAGAGGCTCAGAGGCACTGTGGAATAGCCATCTTTGGAAATACTCAAAACTCAAGTGGACAAGGCCGTGGTATCCTGATACGAGTTAGCTCTGCTTTAAGGGAGAGAGTTGGACAAGATAACCTCCAGAGCTTTCTTCCAGCCTAAAACTGTTTTATGATTCTACCAATGTTTCTTGCTTATATACCATCATTGGCCTGGGTAGGCACTTCAGCTCTGAGAGCAGGGCACTACTAAGCATGCATACAGGCAGCAAATCTAAGCCCTCCAACAGTGGGTTCTTGGTGAGTCCCATCTAATATAAATTTCAATTAAATTTACATTAGACAAGACTCACCAAGAACCCACTGTGGCACCAAAATCTGCAGATGATGATGTGAAATCTTATTACAATAGAAATTTGTAGCAGTTGTCTTCTCCAATAATTTTGTCTCTTACAGAATAAAAGCTCTACCTAAAGTCTTTAACAGAATGACTGTTGGGGATAGAGGATTTGCTGAATTCTCACAAATGTCTAGCCATGAAACCCTTAATGGGTTCAGAAAGCAGGAATTTACATTTAATAGTTTATTTAGACAGTGCATTAGATAAGCACTATTAGGAGGTATTAGCAGAGATTCCAAGCATCCCATGAGACACTGAGCATTCATGCATTTTGCATAAAACCTGAATCAGCATGGAAGCTTATTTAGCAACAAGCAAGTTCCTGTCAACAGCAGTGACTGAGTAACAGATCAGTAGTTACGTACTGCCAGGGGCAGAAGACCCTGAACACCTCTGAAATGACAGGGATGTAGTTATCCAATTCCCAAGAAAACAACATAGCAGGTGTTCTTCAAGTCTCTGTGTTCATGGCCATATACAATAATCTTCAGACAGAAGACAGGATTTGTGAACAGTCCAGAGAGGACAACCACAGAAGCATGAACAGTCAGCAAAGTAGCTGTAATTCAGAATTACTGGATACAACCGAATTTGACCGCTGTTGCCACAACATGCAAAAAGTTCTTTTACAACTTAGCTAGAGAATGTGTTCACCTATTTAGCAAGTGACAAAGTTGTTTTTCACTTACTTTCACTCACTGCTTTGTATTTCCAAATCTAAGTAGTAAGACTTATTAGTGATTTGCATCCGTTTTAAAACAGTGGGAAGTTACATGATTTTTCAGGCACTGTTCACCCAACTCTGAAGAAAGACTATCAAAAGATGAGGCTGTAACAGGAAGATCACTGTAGAAACAGCAATACCACTTCGGGACCTTCCCAAAGGCACTCTATATGTGGCTCAGCACACAAAAAGCTGAATGTATCTTATCCACCTGCAGGCAAAGTTAGCCAAGTCAGTTTAAACTGCTTTTGAAGTTGCCCAACTTTCACTGCACTGACGTGACTCAGTGCTCACACAGTCTGTTTCATCTACTCTGACATGCAGGCTATAACCTCTGTCAGAGAGCTAGTGACAAATGGGGGCAAGTGAGGGGAAAAGCAGTATGATCTTAAAAACATTACAGCCTTTCCTGATCTGTCATCTCCTGGTGGAATTTCTAGTCACAGCCAAAAGACTATAAACTAAATTACAGCTGTCTATAGGTTTCATGTGTGAGCTTCTGTATCAGTCCACACATTTTCCAAATCCAGAGCACACACATTTCAACCCACACTTCCAGTGAGCATCTTTTGATACAACTTTACTGGACAGAGAACTGATTTAAACAAAAAATGAACTCACTGAAGAAGCTGCCCAGCTGTTGTAATTGTGACTGTCCAGTTCTTTGGTAACTGAAGATGCATCTACAATGGCAGCAATGAGGTACAAAACGAAGGCACTTCCATTAAAACATAGACCCTGTTGAAAAACCAAATGACATAATTAACATGCACATGCATTTGTTACCATTTCCTATTCCAACATTAAAAAATTCTCCCCTGAAATATAACATACACATGTAATACACACAAGAAGTATTATTCTTAACTATTTTTACCTTCTTCCAAGTTCCTATCTGTAAGATTAAAATGTAACTGCTTGTTTTGAGGATCCGTAAACATTAAGGCACCTTTCAGACAAAGAGTTCTCTCCATCACATTAAATCCAGAGAAGTCTTAAAGCTGGTGTGTTGTGGTTTTCCAAAAGTGAAAATAAGGACACAGTTTGGTTATCACAATCTAAGCGTTAGGCAGTAAGAATATGACCTTACATGAAAAACAAAACTGCAATTTATTTACATTTCTAATCTCCACAAAGATACACTGTAGGAATCAGTAACTTGTGGCATGTGAAGAATATTTGTAAAGCTTCCAAATCTTAATTTTTTCCACTTCCGGAGATAAAGAGGGTGGAATTTTTTTCCAGTCGTATTCTCCCACATTTCAGTACTTCTCCTTTCTGCCTGATTTTGAGGGGAGAAAGAAACAGGCAAAACCAAGGAGAACAGTCTGAATGGACTACATGGGTCATCAAGACCCATCCATGGCAGATGATGCATTTTCTCTTCCGAGGTGCAGTTAGTTGCAGGGTACCTACACTGATTACTAAGAAAGAAGCAAAGCTGATAATGCTGATCTCAGATAACAGTACAGAGAACAAACAAAACCAGTTTGTTCTGGTTTTGCATGTCAGAGAGAACAGGAAAGGAAGAGAGAACTGAAGCCTAAGAAGATGAAAGACACATAATAAGGTATGAGGGGTTTTTAAAAGTATGTAATTTTAATACTTTGTCCCTTACTCACTACTTGGCCATGGCTAAAGGAAGTTCATTCTTACAAAGAAAAAAGAAATCCCCCAGAACTCCACCCTGCTGCTTGTCTAAGACACATGAATTTGGCCATCAAATATACTTTAGTTCTCTGGTGCCATGGTTAAATGGAATACCTATGACATACCTAGTTACAACTGCAGGAATTGGTGACTCAATTACACCAGGTCCTAGTGATGTACATGATCTGCTTCCTTCAGCTTCTGGCCCCATGTTTGCACTCTGGAGTGCCACACAAATATCATAACCCTTAACTCTGTTGCCCTGGCTATCTCTACATGCAGCCATACTAGCACAGCTCCAACTTACTAAATTCCATGGTGTGACACAGTGGGTGCTAGGAATATATGAAAGTTATTCACTATTGACTTCACTAGTCACCAAAGTCTTGTCAGAATCTTAAAGAAAGCCTGAAAAGTTCAGAAAGCAGCAATCACAGCTGTATCCACATCAGCGCTTCCCTCCGTGCACCAAAGCATGGATCAACCTCTTGACATGTCTCTTATGGAAGCGCCTCACATCCATCTCCAGGACATTTAGTTCTGGCAGAGTTTACTTCAGACTTGGTGGAGCGTGGCCCACTGCTGCACACGCCTGTGACACGCAGGGTTCAAAACTTCCTGAAGGGAAGCCATTCCTCAGACACAGGCTTTCTCAACTGCAGGCCCCTCCAGGGAGCAGCATGCTGTGCTGTCATCTTTCCACGTGTCAGTCTTCAGGTCACCACCAGCTATGTGAGACTTCACATGCAAAAAGCCCTCTTACAGCTTTCAGTGCAAGCTGAAGGACATGCCTGTCCTCCTGTGGCTCCTAAGTCCTTGTAACGTCAGAGCATTTGGAAAAGAGCCATGTATCCACCCTTCTGCAGGGAACCACAGGCAATGCCTCAGCACTCAGATGGAATCCAAGGCTTGGCACTTGAGATTTGATTCCCACACTTATAAACGAGGGTGTTTCTCTCACCTATATCAGATGATCTAATAAAAGGTATTATCTCTATCCACAGATCTGGCCTCTCTTGTTTTATTTAGGCACTGCAGTAATTAAACAAACGGTCAATTTTAAGATAAGATGCCAGCAATTGGCAAGTTCAGCTGAATTTCTGTAAAGCACTGATTTTCAAACTCCAAATTTGGTTGCCTAGAGTATTTGTTATGATTTTTTAGCTTTCCCATTCCAAAAAGACTCAAATACCCAAAGCTACAAATTCCTGCAATATCTTATCATGGAGAAGAAAAAAAAAGCACATAATTTTTGAGAAGTGCTGCTCTGGGAAATAACACTGTTGGGGAAGATGGAATGCAATGCAAGCTGATTGGGCCTTTACTGCCAATATATTACTCAAACCAAATGGTTCATGCTAAATTACCATCTGCTTCTTAAATTCAAGTTTACCAGATTTTAAAAGGTTCCATTGATTGTTTTAGCAAAGAACGTGCACTATTAAGGAGAGTCGGTTTTGAAACACATCCTTTGGGTTAATTTGCAGTAAAAGCAACTGCATCTTAAGCAATTTGGTAATGTGCTTAAGCTGCAAAAAGTGAATTTATGACAGAGAAGTCCAGATGTAATTTTGGATACTGCATACAATAGGCATCGTTTGAGCTAACTGTCGCCTAAGGAAGCAGAGCAATAACTAGCAGAGACTGAAATTCAGGATACTTCAGAGAATGGGGGAAGGTGGGCATAATCTCACTCACTCAGAAAGGTGTATGTCATGCTCTCCTGATTGAAGACATTAACACCTCTCTGAAGAGACCCAACCTTTCTCTTGGCCAGCCAGGAGTGGCAGAGGTCAAATTCAAAGGCTGCTCCCAACAGCCTTTGAATCTTACCTTAGGGAAAAACAAGCTTGAATGCAAGCATCTTTTATTTATTTTGCATTTAGTTTTTCTTCATATTACCCTTTACTTTAAAAGGAGACTACCTTTTGCACCTACATTTATGTGATCTTATCTACACTATGCCTGGAACTCAGAGCAAGAAATACACTCAGTATGAAGTAGAAACAAATCAAATACTCCAGCTTGTCTACTACATAGATCAGGGGCAACTTATTGACATGCAGCTGCTGTCTGATAAAAGTGTTAAACTGATGAAAGAGGGACAATGACTAAAACTGTATCCAAGTGGATACAAAGATGCTTTCCCTTTGAATGTGCTTTACTTACATCTAATGCAATGGGGAAAAAACAACCAACCCACACCTTTAAACGCACCCAGACGCATTACTGCTGTAATTGAAACAATCCAACATTTCTATAGCAGTGTTATAGCCTTAATGGTAATTGCTGGTCATGAAACTTGAAAAAAAGAAAAGCTGTCTGAACATTAGCCTGGTTGTTCTTATTAGTAATTGCTCTAGCTGGCTATTTATTACAGCAGCAAAGGGGAAGACTAAAAGGAAAGATTGTTCCATTTTAGTCATGTACACAAGATAGTCGATAACAAGCTGCTTGCAACGCAACAGTCAAATATCACAAAAATAACAGAATTCAAGTCAATAATCTTTAGCTAGTTACAAAAAAAAAAAAAAAAAAAAAAGAAATAAGATAACAGCATCTCACTGTATCAGGGGCAAATGCAAAGCTAAAATTTATAATAATTCTTGGATGGGTCCCAAACAGCCAGTTGGCCGAGATGACAATGACTTTTAGGATCTATTACCCTGAACACCAGCCTGTTATGAAAATCATGTAAAAATATACCATTGAGAGGTACAGCTAGCCAGGTTTGCTCAATCCACGGAAAACTGGATCTGAATTTTAAGTGCATGTGAAATTTTTCTGTAATTACATTGGCTGTTTATCTGACTTGCATTAAGTCTTGAGCTAAAAGCAAAGGATTACGTAGTACACATTTTACATTTATATATATAAATACCACTAATTTTCAGCACCACTTTCACAGTAGACTATATATGGATTCTCACTGTTGTTACCTCTGAACCACCTTTGCTTTTACTGTTTTAAAAGCCAGGGTCCCACTTCCAATTCATGGTGTTGATTCAAATAGGGATTTCTGCTGTTTAAAACATACGGCCAGGTCTGTTAGCTCAGAGGCAGCAACAGACTTACTCTTCATGGGATGTAATCACGACAGGGAGCAAAAAAAGGCACTATGCATAAGTATCAGTCACGCATACATCATTAAAAATCAAGTCACTGCATCAACCGCTGAACAAAACAGTGAAACATCATAGGAAAAGTGTTCTAAAAGTGTCTGGGTAGTATGAAGGTTAAACACTGCAGGTATGCAGACACACAGTAATTAGGAAAAATTCTGTAAAAAGCACAAGTACAGTTGGTTAACTACATCCATAGAATGCGTTAGTATTTTATTCTCTTTGTAATGCAGCAAATCTGAAACAACAAAGAATGGGCATATTTACCACTGTGGTCCATGGCACCTGCGGGATCCTGGTGTAGGTCATTGTCATGTAGATGATCAGAAAGAAGACTGTGAGAACCCAATAAAACACAGCTACAAACATCACCCAGCCAAAGGCTGGATATAGAAAGTATTCTGTTCCAGCAATCAGGGTCCACACCAGCAGCCCCAGTACCTGCAAAAGTTATGGAGAAGAAAGGAAATAGTTACAGTCTTAGACCTCGTACATTTGTTCTAGGTCAAGGAACACCACCACTGCCGTTCACATAACCATTTGATGAGCTGATTTGGGATGCTACACTGAGAGAATACTAATCTAACAAAGAAGAAAAACATATAAAACTGTTTTTTTCTGTGGCAGGGTGTCACAAAGGGAAAGGCAGAATGAGGCATCCCAGTGATGATTTAGCTCACCTTTAACTGCTATGGAGCCATACTTGCAATGGTTTTAAAGCTAGTTCTCAAAAGGATTGCTTGTTATAGCCTACTAGCTTACATGCATAAAGGTAAATACTACTGTTTTGCAGTCAGTGAAGTCACTTTAGAAACAGAAGCCTGTGAGGGCCTACTGGGATCTTCAGGCCCCATCTGCCACAGTCACAGGTAACTGGAGTAGTTGGGGTCTAGTTCAAAATGGTTCATGCCTCCTCTGTGGAGTGACAGGCACCACAGACACACAACAACTCCTAGGACCTATTACAGTCCTAGGAGACTAGGACTATTTACTGCTATTATAGTAGAAAATACTGGGACCTAGTATCAACAAAATATCAACAGCTACCACCACTGTAACATGCTGCTGGACCACAGCAGCTTGGGTTGGAAATGTCATTATATTTCACAGTTCTTAAAATACCTCCCAAATGACCTGATCCTAAGTAGCAGACAAGAACTCATACTCGAGCTAAGCAAACAGCTCTGGGGAAAAAAGCTCCCTTCCTGATCCTGAATCTGGCAATCTGTTCACATCTAAGACGAAGAAACACAGGTATTTTAAACATACTCTCTCCTATTATTTCTAGTGATCTTTAATTCATTAAGAGGGATGAGGAGCAAATAAAACAGAAGTCATATGCCACAGGAAGAAAAGCTGTGTGTTTTGCAAGTTGTCCAGCAGTTAGAAAAATCTTATTTACAAAAAGAAAAAGGTATTTTATACCTTAAAACCAACAACAGTTCATCCTTCAGATTTCCATCCAAACTTCATTCAGCCCTCAATTTGTTGCCTTGTGTGTTCACAATATACTCCTGTACGTTACTTACACATTCATCCACATCTGCACTATGCATACATAAAAGCACCACACAATTGTCTGTTTCACTCTTTTTCTTTCTGGTCTTGTAATAGAGAAGGCACATAATGGTATTTTTAAGAGCATTCTTTTCCATCATTTTCACCGATTCAGCAATTTCTTTTTAGAGGAAGCCCTAGAATTGTTCTGACTGGGATAAAAGCCTACGTTCCGCAGCATACCAGCGGAGGGCAGCATTGCCTCATAAGAACGTTTCAAACAGCATTACAGCATCACCGGATTGAGTAATTTAAAATACACGCTATTATTTAATGCGAAGTTATCGGTTCAGCAGTGCTTCCTATAGTTAATTTTAATTCTGGTTCCAACAACATTTTACTAATAGTAGCAATTCAGTTAATAATGCCCCAAATTGCATGAACTCCCCATGATTAGATTAAAAACCAACTCAATTTTAGTCTAACATCTGAAGATGAAACAATCTTGATAGACTAATAAAATCAGCTAGCAAAATACCATTTTCTTAGGATACAAAGTTGCTTTTCATTGTGCCCATCTGCTTTAATCCAAGTTTAAATTCATCATCCAGAAATTATACCAATGAATAATTGTCTCACACTTGACAAGTAATTAAAGACAGATATATCCTAGATCTGAATATCTAGTAAAATACCAAGAACAGAAACTTCGAAGATGACACAGAGAAAACAAAGAACTTAACCATCATTAAGGACCATAACCTGCTGACAACAGTGTTGGGTTTTAGAAAGCTTTTGAAAATAGAAGTAGACTTTTTCATAAAAAAAGCACAAGACTATGAAAAATAGTCTCAACACTAATATTAGTGTTTAGTCTCAACACTAAATTCAACATAAGTAAGATTGATAAGGACACCTCAGATTATGTAATGGATTATTTCTGGAAAGAGTAAAGACTTCCCAAGCAGCAAATAATTAAAGCTGAAAAGGGAAAATTTGAGGTTACGTGAGACCACTGATCTTACATACCACACAATGAAGCTAGCAAGACAGTAACTACGTGATTGGTACTCTCACTGGTCAAACTTTTTTTTCCAGTTATATTCTAAACTGGTGTTATCACCCCTTTTTCAAGATCATTTTAATATTGAAGTGGCTGCACATCTCGCACTTATTCCAAAGAATTGCTTTTAATGCACGTTTTTAGCTAGCCTGTATCAATGGCAGAACAATTTATCTAAGCAATTGAGATGCACCACAGATGTTACAGATTTATATTCTTAACCAGTTCCTGGGTTCATATACATCATAACTTCGATGGCTTGCATATTAGAGTGCGTCTGACATTTTCAGTTACATCCAGATACTCTTACTGCATATTACTGGAGCTGACAGGGTGAAATAATATTTCAGATTTCTTGATTAGACCTGAAAAGGTCAGATCAGCTCATGGTCAACAATTCACTGTGTGTAGTTAAATGATACAGCAAATCGTTTTATTGCATACGTAAACATACACAATAAATTGATATAAAGTTCACGCATCTAGAGAACACCTAAGGAGCCAAAGGAACACAGACACCTAGACAAGTCTCTTGTGATTAGCTTGTAGTCTCAGCATATTAAATACTGAGATAGCTTCTGTAGTATTAAAAGCCTGTCTCATAATATTCTCACTGTCATTTGCTGTTCAAGAAACTGGATGACACTTGTGCATCTGCTGGAGCCAAGAATGCTGCTTTTCCTGCTGATTTGATAACAAACCTCCCCACTGGGAATAACTGGACTATATTTAAATGCCATCTCCATCAGCATCTAGTGTACAGAGCCTGGCAAGTGAGTGACAGGTATACAACACCATAAAGCAAACACCAGCAACTGCAATACCTGGGGAGTGCCCACAGTGATTCAGCGTGTACAGCATGTACACAGCTACCTTCACTGCTTCAGATCAGCTGACAGACAAGGGAGACAGCCCCACTTAGCACGTGGGAAAGGCCTGTATCTCTTTATAACCAGGTATGCTAGAGTGCATTAGTAATAGCTAAGTATTCGATTTTAATTTATGAGCATGTCAGAATACTGAGCTTATTTAGAATTACAGGATCATACTATGATCCTGTCAAAATGAGTCTGAGAGGGAGGAAAAGGCACCAACACCACGGAAGAAAATAATACATGTGGTAGTTGATGGGAGGGGACACTGGGTCCTAAGGCTGTCCTAAGGGCTCCAGCAACTGGGTCCAGTTTCTCAAGTCAGATGGGAGACAGGGATTTCACTCAGCATACAGCAAAAGCAAGCAGTTTTCCCTTGTTTACTGCAGTCTCCGACTTCAACTCGGTCATGTATTTTGTGATCATCTGTCAGCTCCTGCTTCATCAGGTACCTCCATTACTAGAATGCATTAATATGTCAAATGTACTAATGCATGCTTCAGCATTTGGCAGACACCATAAAAAGGAAATAACTTTGTAGCAAAGTCCAATATTATTGAGTGTGCAGGTTTAAAATTAGATGCTTAATTGCACATTCCAACCCTTAAATAAGCACCATAATTTATCCACGGTGCTAAGAACTTCAGAAGTATCAGACTATTTAGTCACTTAAAAACCAATAAAGGATTTGTTGCCTAGTAGATGTGACACATCTTGTCTTCTGTCACTGGTACAGGTCAGCAGGTATGAAAGCAGGTGTGAGCTTGAATCCATGTATCCAGTTTTGGTTTTTGAAGCAAACTGCAGAACTGAATTTGTACTTGTAAACTGTATTTAAAAGCCTACAATGTCGTGACTCCTCTCCAGTGACACTAGTGTTACACATTCTGCAGCATTCATCTTGACTGGTTAACTCAGCAGCACAGTTCCTTTCAAAGGAAAAAAAGTGTCATTGTAGCAGAACTGACAGGGAGGAAACCCCAAGGCTCATCTAGTTTCATGAAATAAACAAAGAAACGAACAAATAAAACAAACAACAACCCCCCCCCCAACTATTTGGCATGTTTGCCTGAAGCTTTTCCTATTCTTTATCCTAAAGATGCTTCCTAGGACCATTTCAATTCCCTCTATGCATAAGTATTACAGGATTTATACAGCGTTGCTACTGGCACAGATGGAAATGATGGTAGAAGGAGAGCAGAAGAGTTGTACATTTGCAGCAACAGTTGTCTCCTTTATTCAAGACATCTAAACATGAACAGAATCCAGCAAGTAGAAAGCAAGACGTCTTGGGTCTCCTTCTCAAGAAAGAAGACTTAGAACTAGAAGAAAGAGAGATCATTCTAAATTATTGCACAGCATTATTTCACAAGTTAGGAACTACCTCAACAGCAGCACATGTAGTCTCAATCTTAATAATTTTTTTCCCTTGCCTACTTTCCGCAGGCAAAAAGAAAACCAGGGAGTCTCCTGAGGGCAGGGAGCGCAGGAACATTTCTCACACTTGCTCCCTAGTTTCTTATCTCACCTTCCACAGCCCTTGGGAAGAGACGTTGGAGATGCTTTTCATCAGGCGCTAAGAGGGTAAGCAAGAATCCCTAAGGGCAGCCAGACTAGCAGTTCAGCACTATAGGGACTCCACTTACTTGATGTTGACCAGGCACATCACAAACAACCCTTGGGTGTTTGTAAGCATTTGGTAAGATTAGCAAACGTTCTTCCAAACGTGTGTGTGACATGGATCACACACCAAAACTTATACACACCAAAACTTATACTTATCTTATACTGTGAATCAAAAAAAGAGAAAAAAAAGGCGGGGGGAACAGGCATTCTTCTTCCATTGCTTCTGTGAGACATGCCTAGGACAATCAGTTGTAAGAACAGGCAGATTTAACTGTCTTATATTTGACAGATATAGAATGATTTGCTTTTTCTTCCAGCAATGGAGTAACTATTTGCACTACAAATAATGTCTTTAAATCGACTTTTTGTTCTCTCATACCCGACCTATGAAGTGACATACAATGATTCCACCTTCTGCCACTAGAGAGAGCACAATCACTACCTTTTTGTTAGAGAAAGCTTTACGAAGGAGGCACTTGCGCAGGCTTCAGATGCGAGCAGAAACATCAAAGAGGCGATTTGCACACAGTGCCAAACCCGTGCAAATTGAAAGGGAATGCTCAAAAGCAGCGATATATACACAAAAATCTTTCACAAGGGTTATACTAAGTTAGCGTGCCCGCACAAAGCAACTGTGATAGGTTCACTTCCATACTGGGTACTACAGCAACAACAAATGTAGGTTTACCCACAAACTGCTCAAAATACAGAACATTTATTTGTTCTACCAAAAAAATTAAAAAAAAAAAAAACCACCAAAAAAACCCACACCAAAAAACCTGCTATTTAGCAAATCGTATTTTAATGCCCATAGAGGAAAAATGCCTAAGGAAAAATAAGGCGAAAGCCTACAAGTACTGGAAAAATCAAATATCAATCCACACTAAAACACATACATCTTGCTTGTTCTGCAGTCAGAGAGAAGGTCCCAGACATGTTTTAAACCTTGGCTTTTAAAACTGGAAGTATTCAAACTTCAGTAAGATTTCTTTTAACACTGAGTAAAGATGCAAAGACGAGGAAATCCAAAACCAGCTTTCAGCTACAGTTTTCAGATATGCGAGATCCTTGCTTAAGTGTCTTTGAGATTTCCAGGACCACATTAATGTATGCTGTAATAATCTAATCATTCCGTTGCCTTAGCTTACTGCTTCTCTTTCCC
>NW_009918988.1:17325-39153 GCF_000696875.1 Nestor notabilis
TTTTTAACACAAAGCATTACAATAAGTTGACATCGACCAGTTACTACTGTTCCCCTCCTCATTACAGACAACAGAGTATACTGCTTTTCCTCCCTAAGCATTTGGTGTCAGCAGCAGTTGGAAGCATTTACTTTGCCAAGAGCTTCCAGGCGGAGGAAAGCTTTGTGATTCATCCGAACTGTCTTCTGGTAAGACAGTCTCACGTAAGAGAACTTGGACTCTACATACGATCACAGAATGGTTTGAGTTGGAAGGAACTTTAAAGCTCACCCAGTTCCACCCCCCTGCCATGGGCAGGGACACCTTCCACTAGAGCAGGTTGCTCCAAGCCCCGTCCAACCTGGAACACTGCCAGGGGTGGGGCAGACACAGCTTCTCTGAGCAGTTCCAGCCCTCCACCACCTTCGCAGTAAAGAATTTCTAACATCTAATCTCAATCTCCCCTCTGTCAGTTTAAAGCCATGTCCCCTTGTCCTGTCACTACAGGCACTTGTAAAAGGTCCGTCTCCAGATTCCTTGCAGGCCCCCTTTAGGTGTTGAAAGCTGCCGTAAGGTCTTACCTCAGCCTTCTCCAGGCTGAACAAGCCCAGCTCTTTGAGCCTGTTTCCATAGCAGAGGTGCTCCAGCCTTCATAGCCTTCATTTTCATGGCTCTCCTCTGGACTTGCAGGAAAGAACAAATTCTTTTGATTTCTGTATGTTTTGGCAAGTTGTACACCAAATAAAAGGAAAGGCTAGTGTTTTTGCTGAGACTTTTCAGGGCTTTGCCTTTCTATCAGAATTAAATAATTCACAGTGCTTACGGAAACATGCCAGTGGTCATAACAAACATACCAATGAAGTATTATGTCATTTATACAGTACAACACAGTGTCAAGCTGAGTAGCAACTACAGATCTCAAGTCCCTCCTACCTTTGAAAACATTTCTATTTGTAATAAAACTGTGCAAAATTCACTCTTCTACTTTCATAGTATCTCTAAAAAATGCCTGAATACCTTTTAGATTACTTTCAAACAACCAGTTCTGGTGTTGAATCTTCCCACAAGTCTTCAAAGTTTATCTATCATGCTTTTACCTCCACGGAAGCACCAGCAAGAACCCCTCACTACGGACCAAATGCGAGGGCTTGAAATACTGGCCATACAAACCATCACTTGAGAGAACTCACCTACAGAGATGGTTTTTAGAATAGATGTCCTAAGAAAGACTACTGGAAGCAGTATATGTCAAAACATGCTCCAGAAGTACGTCTTCACTATAGACTGAACTTACTTCAAGAGTTTAGACCAAATCCTATTTCAAGCCACACAGAAAAACCACCTGACCCAGGCTTGGAATGGGTCGAGGCCCAACTGGCAGACATTCCATTCAATAGGGAGCATGACCATTCCAGAGTGAGTATTCACACCAAGCCCTTCAACAGCTGACAGACCTCCGGTGCCTTTCCCACAGCTCCACAGAGCAGGAAAGTCCTCCCACACCTACCCCAGTTTCCCAGGAAAGAGTCCAAGAGCACCCTCACCTAAAAAAACCGGGCACTGGAACAATCCTGATGTTCAGACTGTGACGCTCATTATCCAGATCAGCCATGCAGTGAGGATGTACTGAACTAGCCTCAGCACAAGCAAAGAAGGGTGTCAGCGTGCAGTTACAAAAGGATTCACAGCAAGAGGCAGAGCCAGCTTGCAGGAGTGCCCAAGAAACTATAAAGTCTCACTGGGGAGAGCAGACAGAGGGAGGTAGTTGGTGGTGGGCATGCAAGTGGGAAACTGATTTTTCTTATCAGAATGGGTACTGCAATACTGCGGTGCTGCCTAGGCATAAAGATAATAGTACCTGAGCAAAATGCAGTTGCACATCCCGATTTCATGTTACCTTAATGAGTCTATCACCTACTAAAATGAATAAATCACAAATGTACTCCTTCTCCAGCCTCCACTGACCACACTGCAGCTCATGCATGAGGAGCCTTCTGCGATATGGTGCTCTGGCTCACTTCAACTGACAGATAAGAAAAGTAACTCAGGGGTGGGAGAGAGTAAGGAAACCCCACTGTCCATCCCAGCAGCATGTTACAATGCTCAAAGGTTGCTGCACCTGAGAAATATGTACGGAATGTGCGAGACTAGAGCTAACACCAGTAATACAGATCAAAAGGAGGCAGTTTCAGTTAAGAACCCAAGGCATGTTTTCTGGAAAACACAGACTGTCCCATCTCCCATTAAAATTGCAAAATCACTACAGAAGAGTTTATTTCTTGCAGTTTCTCAGGCAGTTTTATCTAAAAAAAATAACCAGAAGTAAGGTGGTGCATAATGAGAAGGTAAACAATAAATAAACCAGGTTTGGCTTCTAAATTTTGTTCCATGTAATCAAAAACGTCACAACTGAAGATTAGAAACTGTTAGGAAAGGAGTAAAATAATAAAAACTTCCACCAAATAGAACATATCACAGAGCTTTATAAATCAGTGGTGTACCCACACACTGAGTATGTTACGTTCATTCCTCTCTCCCATTTCTAAAATTATTCAGTTGGATTATGCAAGGCAAAGAGAATGACTCCTGCAAGAAAAGAAAGTTAAAGTTGGAAAAAAGTCCAATTTTCTATTGAAAATTTAAGAAGGCCACGACAGAAGCCTGCAGAATGGTGAGTGGCATAAAGAAGAGAACAAAGGACTGGATTAGGACTCACAGCACAAGCAGCATCCAGTTAAATTTTCAGGCAGAAAGTAGAAAAACAAACAGAAGTGAGTGGTATTTAAAAAAAAAAAAATTCCAAAAGAAGAAAAAACCCAACACATAACCAAATTCCGGAATTCACTGCCACAAGAAACATCACACACACTCCTGGAAGACAGGTCAGCCCTGTCTGCACGTGTTACGTATATACTTGATAGCCAAGATGCAACCTTCAGCTCTGGAAATGCCTAACCTTGTGGTTTGCTAGAAGCTAGAAAACTACAGCAGGGAAGAATCTTGCTGTATGTGGTCCCTCTTAAACTCCTCCCTAAGTTTTGAGCATTAGTCACTATCAGAGACTGAATACTGGACTAAACAGACCACTGACCGGACCCATTGCAAACACCATTACTAACTTCTGATTTAAATTTGCCTTACTTTCCTGCAGGACACTCTGGCAACCAAGTACTGGAAGCTGCAAAAGTGTTAACAGAATAGGATGGGATGACTACATGCCACATCAATACACCATTTGTTTCTAAATTAGAATTATGAGGAATAATCTCAAACAATGGTGAAGAAACTGGCTTGAATTATATCATCATAAAATCTATCTTCTTGGCAGAGCAGTGGTTGATCATTAACAGGTCATTAAAACGTGTACAAAGCATAAAGATTGGTCCTTGTCCCAGGGCACTTTCCACATTAAATGCTTTAAGGTTTGAGGGCTGCATTCAGGAGCACACCACTGTTTACTGGTGCCTGTAACTTCTAACTTAACACTTGTGTTTTGCCTGGGGATCTGAACACACAGAGACATTTATATAGGTTATTGTGTACTATTGCATATATTAACTTGTGCACCCTTGCTAACACAGTGCTACCCATCATTTTATCTACATAGCTGCAGCAGAAGACGTGGACTCATCTTTGCCCATAATGTTCTATTATCTGATGAAAGTACCTTTATGCAGAATACAGTGTGATGGGCCTGTCCCAGGTCAGTAGAAAGACAGACATGCCACCAGCCTCAGAGCTGCTGGCCTCACTGGGAATGCACTGGGGTTACTGCTATCAACAGCTCCATCAGGGCCACTGTTTAATGTAAAAATAAAGAGGGGTGGTGCAAAATGCTACTGAAGACAAACAGCCTGTCCTAAAAAGCACTCACACACCTCTCTGGAAGGGCACCCTGTGAAACAGTTGGAAGGCAATGACCTCCACAGTGCTTAATCTCTACACATGACCCCAATGCAAGGAGACTGCTTGGCCTCTTACTCAACAATCTTGAAGGATGTGAATACAAGAAATGCTGCTGCTCCCTTTTCCTTCCACTTCAGGAAGATCTGGCTGCGGTAGGGATTACTCCCACTGCCTCACATTTCCCAAGAAGAAACACCTTGATATTGTGCAGCAATGCTGTTGATTTCACCGTGTCCAGAGTTTCCTGACAGGGTTGGGAGAAGTGCTACTTCTACAGCAAACACCATGGTATCATGGAGCTGGGAATTACTGCTTTGCTCCTCAGCAGCAGAGAAAGCAGAATGTAAAGGAATAGTATATTAGATCCAAACACAAAGTAATTTACATTTTCAGTTACTTTCTGAGGAAGTTTTCACTTAATGCTGCTTTTAGGTATGAATTCTAAAGCAGGCAATTACAAAGCAATTTAGTCACACAGAGACACACCTCACACAGGATACATATCTCTTTGTTTCCTAGTGGTTGCTTTTGTGCAGCCTCTAGAGGTGTTTTTTTTTTGGGGGGGGGTGGAACTTGAAGATTCACTACAAACACCTTCAGATTTAAAACTAGCAAATAAGTTCCATATTCTGATCTTTTTTTCTTTTTTTCTTTTTTTTTTTTAAGCCTAGTTAGAATTTCAATTGATGAATTTCACATCTCTTCTCAAGACAGAAAGAGTTCCAAGAGTGCAGTTTAACGATGGGATAGGGTCTGGCCGCTCCCAGTCTAGGTTTTTCTGGGAGGCATTTCTCGGCTGGAGGAGATGACAAGCTTAACATACTACCTTTTGTTTGTGCAAATGTAATGACCGGTTCAAAAACATACAGGAGTTCTCCTAAGGAGAGCGGCGGCCTTTCAAGTTCAGAAGTAGAGTTGTATTTCTGCAGGTAAAGACAGGGCACAGCACTTGTGCTCCGAATACTATCTCTTTTTACTTTTGCTTTTATTAGTTAAGCTGGAAAAGCTCAGAAGCAGATTTTGAGTTCAAAAGATACAGGGGTCATATGTGTGTGTCTATATCCATCTTCCCCAACGCGGCTATTTATTATTATTTTTATTACTACAACTATCACTCTTTCTTAATGGAGTATGATGGTAGGAAGGGTATGCTCAATAAACCCAAATAAGTGAAAAGTGTTCTTCTACGTTGATCTTGCCTCTTCTATCTACCTACAAAACTTTCCTTTGTAAGAAGTTTTATAGTACTGTATCTTACCTTCTCCCATCTGCCCTGAAGGGATGCAGTTCCTGAAGGCAGAAAAATACCAGTGTCTCAATAAAAGGCAATGATTTGTCTGACTTGCTTTTAACATTTGGTGCATATGTCCATGTAAAATACACACACCCACAAAGTCATTCTGCCATCATTTGTACATTAATACGGTGACCTATTTTTAGAAGAGAGTTCCTAACGATGGCTACTTCTCAATTATGACTGATTATTTATGTACTCCACTTTGTTTAAACGGTGTCTACGTTCTTCAAGAGAACAATGCTGTATACAGCTGCTTTATTAGTAATGTCACTGGCTCTTTGTTGCTATTTTTACATCTCCATCTTCCTGTTAGGCCATGTAAATAGAGATGCCTATAATTAGCGGACGCACAGCATTGTTTCACAAATCTTAGCTGTTACATTAAAATAGAAAGCTTATTACTTCTTTGGGAATAAACTGTATTTTGTCCTATACTTAAGATACACAGTCATAAAGCCAGATATGATGCAATGGAAAAAATTAGAGTATCTGCTACAAAAACCTATTGCTGCATTCTACATTTATTAAAACATGAGGAAAATGTTAACTGTTTATTAAAAAAAAAAAAAAAAGAATTGTATTTTTAGAATGAAAGTATCTTTTCAGTTCCAGTTGATAGAAATTGGTGTTATACAATACTGATTTTTTTTTCCCCTCATTGTGGGACAAAATCCTCTGGTCACCACAAGCTGAAACAGTTCCTCTTGCCCAACAAACAGAAGACATGAGAAAATAAGTCTGCATCCAGATCTGTTGTTGTCTGCCTATTTAGAAGCTTACTGTACCTCTTGACTGTTTCTATGCTGAGTTCCAAATACGAAAGTCCAACCCAAAGAACCATTATTCATGTTTTTAGGTAAGACTAAGACTTTTGCAAAGGCTGATCCACGTGTTATAGTCGTTCATAGTTGAAAAATCTTTTTCCTTCTCTGACAAAATTGTTTTATTTCCTGAATACATTTTGCATTAACAACATAGAAGAACAGTAAGCCTATAAATATTTAACATTTGCATATGTTTTCTGTGTTCACAGTTTCACAGTCAGGAAGGAACATTTTGGTCATGTGGGCAATGGTATAAAGACTTCAACCTACAACACGCTTTTTGGACAGAGATGACATCTTGGCATAGCCATTGCAATGACAAGATCCCTCTTGTCTCTAAATAAGCTGCCATAATGCCTACTGCTCCCATTGTTGAAAAACCTCAGCCTTGCTTCTCATCTGGATTTGTCCTGAAGTCAGTTTCCAGGCACATTCTTTTCTGAAATCTCCATCTGTCACTGATATATCAAAGATAACTTTGTACTAAGAGCTGTATTTAAAATTGTTGACAAGACTAACTCAAATAATCACAAACACTAACATTGCTTCTGACAACAAGCTCTGCTTCACACCCCACACCCCCGTCTGCTCCCCTGATTTTTTCCTTTTCATTTCTTTCTCTTCTTTCTTTTCATGGTAGCAGCACAAAGAGTTTACTTTGAAGGCATCAGGAATAGCGCAAATCCAGAATTGAGTTTTCAACAGAAACCTATTTAAGAGTTGTTACCACTGTCCCACAATTAATGTTTGCAGAGAAGTTTAGGATGCAAAGCAACTTTAAGATGAACAATTATATGGAATTGAAAATATTAATACCAAAGGAAAATGAATTGGACAAACGTGTAAAAAGACACTGGAATGCTTTAAAGAAGCCCTTGTTACCCTGCTCCACAACTTGATTTTTAAAGTTCTGAAGAAAAACAAAAAGTCCACAAGCTTGAATATTTCCCACAGCCTGTCTGCTCTCCATAATAAATACTCCGGTGGTGCATGCAGCATAAGAGAACAAAGTAAAAAGCTCTGTGGGATACCTGACACTTGAAATTCAAGCCACCAAAGTCATAAATTAAGTATATATGCCTGTGTGTGAGGCAGGGTATTACGTTCTCCAACTGCTTCAATGGGCCTTGTATAAACAAAGAACAGAACAACTGGCTGCAAATGTCAGCTTTCTAGCACGAGGGAAAGAAAAAAAGTCTCCATTCAATAAGAAAAAAATTCAGAGCCGGAAGATTTTGGTTTATTCAGATTTAAGTAAGAGAGCAGAAATGATTTAATGTCCCTCAAACGTCTGCTCTGCTTTTCTGCTAGAGATTGCTGCTTTGCAAGGGTGACTGCATACAAAGCTGCTCCTGAATTCCGCAGTCTACTGTCCAGTGTACCAAGGTAAACAAATCACTGGTTTGAGGTATCACATACACTAACCTGTGAACTGCAGTGAGCAGTGAGGCATGGAGACCTTTAGCAGCTGTCTGCATTTAAGAGCTACCAGACTGAAACCAGAACTTCTGTATCTGTCTCCCGTAATACATAGGCACAGAAAAGTCATGAAACAAGCAGGAACAAGCCCTTCTTAGCTGCTGCTCTCACTGATGCTTCGCTGTCCCCACAATACAGCTAACAGATTTTGAGTTTTCAAACATACTCAATTCCATTTCTTTCTCTAAATCTGTTTTTGTAATGCAGTTTACAGATGTCAGAACTGCTGCAAACTACAAGGATTACTATAGATTAGTGGATCTCCCATGCCTGAAAGCGTTTAAAGCAATTACACCTTGTAGTAGAAAGGCATTCCACACACATTCTTCTTCTAGCTCCTCTGCAGGCATAGCACTTTGCTGTGGGAGACGAGCATGTTGTTAGATTGAAAACTGGTACAACCCCCAAATGTGTCTAGCAAAGTGCACCCACAGTCCTAACACAGCTTTGAATTTTGCCCTGAAATTCAGGCAAATCTCCTCAGCATAAGATCAAAACACTGGTCTAAAGTATAAGCACTGCTTGCCCTCCATCCCATCCAACCTCCCCCATTGCCTGCATTACAGAGGCTGAGTCAGCAGATCAGGACGTGGCTCTGTCACAGGGCATGGCCTCATGCATAGGCATAGACTGACTTGTGAGAATAACGGACAAGGCCATGAACCACTGGCAGATGAGTAAGGCAGATAACTACAGGGCAGTCACCTTGTCAGCCTTCAGCACCAAGATTTGCAACTGCTTACCAGTCAACCGCCTCTGCAGAGCTCAGGTCACAGTACATCATGGTTTAAGGTGATGGGAACTGTGACTGGGTCAGCAGCAGGTTCAGTGGAGGTGGCTACGTCCTGACCCAGCATGCAGCTGGCAGTCCCAATAGCCAAAAATGCAGCAACTGACTTTGTCAAATGCTATCTGCATCTGACCTGCAATTTATTAACAGCAACTGATGCAGCCAAAGTTATAAGGAGGAGAGCTGTAGGTAAGGTAATAAAAGGCAAGGTGCTGAGGGTTATAAGGCTGAGGGTACACTCTGCGCCAGCAGCAGGCTCCCTTCCCACTCAAGCGGTTCTTCTGTAAAAACCCAAGCCTTTTCCTGTAGTTCTGTTTATATTCTACCATCCCAATATATACAATCAACTAAATTGTATTTACTTAGCTAACTTCCACACCTTTTCCCCTTTCTCCTTCCTCAGATTTGTATCACAGCTTTCTTCTGCCCAGTATTTTCTTCCCTAGAATGACAACAGTGCAGATAAAATAATGAGGTGTTACCAGCCTTTGTTCAAATACTCTTTGTTGAGTACTTCAGCTATTTACCTCCCACTCAGAAGTTCCTGTTTTCCCACTGAGGGGGGAAGGGAAAGCCCTAAACCTGTATAGTGATATGGCAGCTTTTTGTTTAAAAAGGCTGTGTGCAGTCAGAGATAGATAGGACATTTGCCCCCCCCCCAACGCATGATATTACCAGTTTCAAAGCAAAGAGGGAAAATTCTTTAGAGAACTAAAAAAAAAGATTTGACTACAAAAGTAGGATTTTTGCAGGTACCTCTCTTTTCAAGCTACCAACTATGGCTGTATCTAAATTCTCAATCCATACATACTGAAAACTCAGCCCACTATCACAAAGTGTGCACAAACCCAGAGGCATGTAATGTAATCTCCTACTGCCAACAATATTATAGGTATTAGCAAATAGAACCAAGAAAGCAGAAAAGAATTAGGCCACTGAAAGGCATCCCTAGCTGGGAGCTTTGCTAGTTCACACAAAGGGAAAAGGAAAAACACAGCATGCATAGGGATTTGCCTTTGATACAGAAGGCATATGTCATGTGATAAGGCAGAAAACCTATGGGGGACACTCATTTGACTGAAGAAACACTTTTAGATTGACATTTGTGATGCTAAGCTGTTTTGACACCTAGGATTTAACAGTATCATGAGGTTATGGCAATGTGGATGTAACAAAATGACCAAAGCTTTATCATAAAGTAAGATATCTCTGTGTACTGTGGGATACACGACTACACGGAGCTTTAAAGGAATATGGAAATTAGACATTCGGGATACAAAAGGGCATGTCTGAGGAATGGATTTGCTCAGCTTCCCCTTTCATCATCTATCAGCTACTTTGTTCAAGCCAAAGAAACTGTGCATATGAAACAGGTAAATACACTGGTAACAGACAAGGCTTTGAGGGGGAATTTTGGTAACAAGTGGGTTAATTGTGCCTCCCATTTTACCCAGAGTCAATGTTAGCACAGTAGGTTAACTCCAAAAAGGTAAAAAGTGTCAATTAGGCTCCTCCTAATCTCAGCCTAATTTGACAGCAAGTACTCTGCACAGGGGTACTGGAGAGGAAACGTCTTGAGGGAGGTGATCTCTTACTAGACTAATCCATGGAGCTGGCAAAAGAAACAAGTTTCTGGGCATACACTTTCCTTCGCGCTGAACGGAAGGAACAACAGAGCCGCCCCTTTACCAAATGCTAACGAGTGCATAGCAAACGACTATCGGAAAGGGGCTGCCGATCTTTAAGAGCCCGACAAACAATGTAAGCACGGATTAGCGCGCACAGCCTTCGCGGTAGGTAGGCTTTCATGTTCTTCTCATTTCATGTGCAGATACGATGGGATGACTTAAGTCAATGGGAAATTTGCAACAGGTTTTAACAGCATCACGAACTCATTCATTATAACATTACAGCATTCATTATAACTTTCTCTTCAAAACAATATTGTTTGCGTACATTAGATCTTAATCTGACTTTGTCCCCATCAACTCATTTGTTCTCTATTTGCACCTCTTCTCAGGGTCGTCATCTTGTTTGTGTACACTGTCTAATTTTACAAGAACAGCAACAACCACAAGTCAAAATTAAGTGTTCTTTTAAAATTCACTTTATCATGTTTTTAAACTCATACCTAAATTGAAAAGGCATTTTAAAATAAAGCTCAGGTTTTTAAGTAAAAATTACTTTAGCATAGTTTGGAGTGGGTTGGTTTGGGTGGGTTTGTTTTTTTTTTTTTTTTTCTGAGGCTAGCATTACACTGTTCAGCTTAATAAGAAAGTGGAAAAATTAGATGTAACCAAGCTTAGAGAATTCCATCTCCTTTATTGGTGTGTACTCAGTTTAATTTTAACTTGAGCTGGTAAAACACTTTCTAAGAGACCCCATCTCACCTTTAATACATTATCTTGACTTGCTTACTTCAGGCAAACATTTGCGAGATAGTTCTCAGTCATTGCATAAAAAGAATGTCAAGTTCTTTGTACAAGTGTCTGGTCATGTTTCATGATTGCCAAAGTCTAGAGCGAAATCCCAAGTTTGAACAAAATGTTTGGAAACCTTATTCTCCTGGCAAAGATTCCTACCCTTTTTGCTGAGAAGATAAACAGGGAAAATTCTTTGGATGTACAGAATTGAACAATCAAGATGTAATCAGTAGCATAAGAAGTTGTTTATCATTATTCCACTTTTGATAGTCTCATCATTCAATTATAGTTCTATAGGCCTGGGTCATATGTTCAAGACTAGTTTTGTACATCCTCAGATGGAAGTCCTAATTCAAACAGAAAACACCCCACAAGAGAAGCCATCTCTTCAAGTAGGTCATTACTTTCCTTTTGCACACTGTCTTTTAAAGTTAAGTCCCATCAATATAAGGATCTATTCAAGAGAGTAAAATATGAATTGTGGTCTTCCAAAACTAAATATAGTAGTGTCCCAATGACAACTGTTTTTCTGTTCAGTACTAGTTTTATTTGACTTTTATTTGATTATCCAGACTCATTCCTATGCATTAGGAGAAGAAAAAATACACTAATAATGTATTCATTTGTACCGTGCTATATGTTAGTAACACCACAGGGAAGGAAAAATATTTTCATCTTGGAGGTCAACTGGCAATCCCCAGTAGTAAATAACTGCTGTAACTGTATTGCACAGTCCAATGAATGTGGCTTATGCACACAGCAAGACTTCAAAATATCAATCATAAATCCCAACAGAGATCCTGATTTTCCATGCATCCCAAATTTCATATTCTGAAGAACTTCTCAGCCTTTTTCTAGAAATCTATCATTGAGATCACCACAAGATTGCAGTAGGTCTGACAAAACCCAAGTCTGTCCAACCTGATCTATGCCTATGGCTCAGCCAAAAGCATTTGTTTATTTAAACAAAAGCATGTTCCACAATGCAAGAACCAGACACAGTATTTCCCAATAATCTTCTAAATCACTGTAGCAGTATTTCCAATACTGTTCTAAAATACCACAGTATTTTTCATAGGTTCGTCCACCTACAGCTTCATGAAACCATTAGAGATGGATGCCTCATACTGAGCAGAGCCTGTTCTTTCAGTCGCCTCACACCTCCTCTCATAAGAGCCCATTATGCCAAATTCTTATAGTAGGGAGCTGCATCTTCTATGTTGACTGTGTCAAAATTGAAGACAAGCAGACTGGATAAAGATCATGCAAAGCAGGCCTTCAGAAAGTTGCCCTGAGCTGCAGGTTGCCCTGGGCAAGAAGGCTTGAAGGTATGAAGGGATTAAAAAAAAAAGAAACCCAACAAAAAACCCCAACCAACAAAACAAATCCACAACTGAAAGAGTTGGAAAATTAGGGCTTGGTACAAGAGAGATACAGGCATAAATACATGTTGAAATCCTTTCAGTTAGGTATGCAACACCACTGGAAGCAAGTTCTCCGCCCATCTTAATTCTTCATTACTTACATATACCTTATGGTATAGTCTGTGCTTACATGACCACAGACTTTCCCCTTCTCCACATCAACACCTGCATGCACCAACAGAAGGGAGAGCCTTCTTCAGAACTAATGCCTTCCACCGTTTTGCTTTCTCTTTGTTTACTTGTGTGGCCTGCAGACTTGCTCCCTGCCTGCAACTCAGAGCTTTGGATCTGCTGGGGCTACTTTAAAAGTACTTTGTTACCTGAATTATCTCGCAGGTCATTAGTAGACTGTTAAACGCATCTCTGAGATAAACAAGAATGGTATCCCAATTTTACAGACAGGGCACTAAAATTAAGGTCAAGAGTTCTTCTTGCCAGATTTCACTGGAAAACTTTTCCCTCCCCTGCAGCACTCAATATAGCACTGCATTTTGCCTCTTCACAACTTAGCTCCTACTGACTTCAGCTACAACTGCAAATAACTATTTCTTTTGTGTGTCAGACCCAAAGTTAGGGATCCAGAAAACAAGGAGAAAAGCAAGCACGCTGAAATGTAGGGCTTACTTGCTTTATCTAGTATCCCATGGGAACACTGATTCAAGCATAAGATAAAAATCAAATTTTCCAAGGAAGCAATTAGCCAGGAGACCATCCTTTCTCTCTGAATAATCCCTTTCCTTACTCACAATGTGCTTTCCTCCCTGTCTGCTGTATGTACAGTATCCCGGTCACTCCCAGAAAAACTCTCCTGTGCAATGACCATGACAGAAGTTTCTTGATAAAAATAACATGATCACGCAGGTTTTGACTGGATTCTGGTGTCTGCACACAATCCAGTGTGAAACCAACACTGCCAGGGGGAACATCAACTCTGACACTTCTTAATGTCCGAGGCCTTCAACTATAGTATTTTTTTAATGGTCTCATATGTGCCTGTTACACACACAAGTTCTCCAAAACACGATCTTACTGGTAGCAAGGTACAGCACGGCTTAGAAATTAAACTAAACCCCAATCAATGCAGATGCTGTTTTATTGGGGTGGTTTTCTTCCCCTCAAAGGATTGAATAAAAGCACCACTCTCCCCAGCATGTATCACAGTTATGCTCTGAGCCTGTAGAGGGCAATTGTGCATTTATTTATGCTTTCCAATCTACAGCAGTAGTAGCAGGCATCTAACCAGGGATTCAACCTCCCCTCCCCTGATCCTTGTCAGTCTGCCCTACAGAGGCTGTCTCCACTTGGAGACAACCAAGGTTGATATTATCAGTTGAAGTGTCATTTTAAAGACAAAGACACATTGCAGAAGTTTTCCTTTCACTAGAGGCTTCTTTTGCCTGCTCCCGTGCCCCCAGTGCTTAATTCCTGCCTGCAGCTCACTCTGGATCTGCATTTTAAAGTTTCTCCTACAGTTTCTCCTACTCTCAAAACCACACTGCCACCTTCAGCTATTACCTGCGGCAGGAGCTGCAGCCTTGGGAATAGCACTACTGTTGAATAAAGAGACCAGATGCTAAAATACATATTAAAGAAACTCTTTCATGAAATCAGTAGACACACATACAGAGAGAGGGAAGGGAAGGAAGCCTGTTACTGGCTGTGTAACTTCCAGGCTAAATAAATTGATCCTGTGCAAAACAGTGGCACCTTCAATATATTTAAAACCAGGCCTGGACATAGCAATCACATTTAAAGCTTGTGACACAAATCAGATATGAAACAGAGGTTCTTGACAGGTTTCCTTTTAAGTAGTGCACATTAGGCCATCAACTAAACACAAGCAGCAATTACCAAGGTATGATCAGAGAGGCTGCTTTCCCCACACAGCCTCTTTCCAGTCTACCTAGAATTTTTCTTTATTCTTTGTAACTAGATTATGATTTATCCGAAGACTGACAACATCTTGCTGATTATTACCATGCATACCCAGTTCTACAAAATCCAATTTTAGAGCATCTCATAACAGACCAGAAACATTGTGGCTGCCCAGAACAAACTGCTGGGACAGCATCCCCGTAATAATGCCAATTTGTTGAACCTGGTTTAGTTTTGCTTTGAAGATTTTTGTCTCAGCAAACTTGTGGTTGCATCAACATCATCTGCACACCCAAACCTTCCAAAAAGGAACAGTGTAAACACTCAGTTTTGTGCTCTATTGGCAAAAATGCAGTCCTGCCCAGGACAGATCCAAGTCTGCGTAGTGAAGTTCTGGCAAAGCCTGGATCCACTGTTAGTAAATATTGAACCAAGACCCAGCCTCTTACAGTTCACTAACATAAGCTCAACACCAAATCTTTCTTGGACCAGATCCAGCTCACACTAAAAGAGTGACTTGATTCTTTCCTTACTCAGTCCCTCCTTCACTTGAGTTTTACCAGTGTTATACCGGAGATGCTCCTTTCAGAGGCAGGTAAATCCGTGCCAGCAGCTTCCACAGGAATTGGCTCTGGCCACATGAACAGAACTACCTTGCCAAAGGTCTGATGGATGCTAAAATCTATTTGCTATTTATTTGACCCTAAAAAAGAGGGCTTGGTCCTCTCTGCAAGACACACTTTCTACTGCTTTTCTGGAACTGGAACAAGCACAGAAATATCACACCGTTACAATATGTACTTTATCCAAAAGGAAAACAAAGCTAAAAAAATACATACATACATATATATATATGAATATATATATATATACACACACGCATATATATATATATACACACAAAGCAGGATCATTAGAAACATAATACATGGCACTGTTATTCCCAGGAGAGAACAGGAAAGAACAGCAGGCTGAATGAGAAGACACCAAACAAGAGCAAAACATCATGATTCTCTCTGCACTTCCCATTCAGAAGGGTTCAGAATCCCCAAGAGAATTTTTATTTTTTTTTCTGTGGTTTTAAGAATTCAGTTTTTAAGAATCACCCTTGAGCCACCGCTGCTCTTACCCTGTCTGTTGCTGCTGCTCAGTCAATGCAGAATATAAGACAAAGCAGACACATCTGCAAGTTCCCCAGGTACACGAGTGCTCCCAGCATCCTAGGGCAGGAAGTGAAAGGCATCTGCTCTTGCTGTAGAAGCAGCACTTTGTTAATGGTTAAGACCAGGAGTCAGAAACCTGGGAGCCATTTATGACTGTGTAAGAGTGCTTTGTGAATCATACTCAATTAACCTTCTTGTCTGCACCCTTTGCCTGCTTGCATTCTTACTACTTGGCCAGCAAATACAGCTCTTCATCATACATAGCATGGAAAATGTTTTTTAGATAGGCATAGACTACTTTAAGATCCTCTAATTTGAAGTCTTAACATTGTGTAATAAATCAGTCCAAGGAGAAAGCAGCACTCCCCATGCAGAAAGAGGAAAAAAGAATACAACACGAGGAGAGGAAAAAAAAAACCCCAACAAACCAGCAAACCAACAATCACAGAGAAAAGGGACACAGACAAGTCCAGGATTTATATCCTTTTTATGACAAAACACAGCATCCCTTATCCCCATCACTTGCTGTATTTGACAATATCACTGTCTTCACAAGCAACCTAGTTTCCACAGTGCAACTACCCAGGGATATGGGACTTCCGGGGAAATAAAAACAACAACAACAACAACAACAACAAAAGTCTTCCATAGCTTCGATAACGACTTTATTGGACCATCTGGCATTAGCTGGAAAAAGGCAGTTTTCAGGGATGCAGTACCAGTCTCCTTCCAAGTATATTATCAACCTTTGTCCTTAGATCCTAATGGTTTTAGCTTCAGCACTCATCCTCGTGAGTCATGCACCCATCATGTTAAAGCTAAGCTCCTAGGAAGCTGTACCTATTCCTTTAGAAATAATGGGAGGACTGCACACAGACACAGGCTGCTTAAGGATCCCCAAAATCTTTAAAATTAATTTTGTAAGTATAAAATTTTTGTAGGTACAAAAGAAAGAAATTGGTTTCTAGAGTTTGGGAGGGGTGAAGGAAAAGGAATCCTATTCACTATCCACCCAAGAACAAAGTTGATGTTAAAGTATCTCTTTAAAGCATTCTTTTCATGAAGAGATAATGACATTTCATACACATTCTACCTTAACCTTGAGGTACTAAGAATATTTTGCATATTTGACCTTTTGTAAAATACCTGCATTCAGTCTGAGAGGCATTTTCACCCTCTTACCATGTCAGTCCTAATACTGTTTCTATCTGCACTTGGAGCTCATTCAGACCACACTTTCCAAAGCTTCTGTTTTCTTGTGTCCCCCAAACAGTTCTCTCATCCCAAGGAAACACACGATCTTCTCCAGGAAACCAAAGACCTTTAAGGAAAAAGAACTTTAAACAACTATATGATCCTAGAGAAAGACGGAAATCATATAGATGTGTGTATTTCCTACACTAAGGACAGCTAAACTAAGGGTTAGTGCTGGAACAATAGCACCTAAAAAAGGGAGAACTGAAACCTGACTTCAGTGAGAGTTTTGTCTCATCAGAAACAAAGGAGAGAGCTTAGACTTCATATAGTATGGGGGGGGGTTATTCACACACAGGAGGATGAAGCTACTGGATGAAGTAACTGACTAGTACAGGATAATTTGTTTTCACTCGGTATGTCAAAGTGAATCATTTTAAAACCATGAATATGTACATCTCCCCTAGGTAAAGCACTTATTCAGCATGTCAGAAGGTGCCTCAGTTTCGTCAGCTATAGACAAGCAGACATGCTACAACTGGAGTAAAAATTGCATTATTAAAGAAAAAACAAAACAAACAAAAAATTCCTACCATTCCTGATAGAACAGAAAGTCTTGCTGCTACAGAGGTGAGGAAAGGGGCTTTATGAAACTCTGTCTGTGTGCCCGAGGGCCATTCCAAGAACTGGGGGTGCAGGAGGAGCATGAAATCTATACACAAAACTCTGAACTGCAGTCAGAGAGCGCATAAAACCAAAAGAAAAGCTAAATGCAACAAGAGCTTTAAAAAATAAAGTACAACTTTTGTATTCCAGCTTTTCCACAGTATGTGGTCTCACTCTATGACTTCTGTTTTTCTTAACACTTGTAATGTTTATTGCTAACTTAATTCAAAATTTGAATATTTGTAGATGATTTTGACGCATCTCAGAGAAAAAAAGGGAAATCCTACTGACAAACATTTGAACATACCCAGTACAGGATTTGGTAACCTCAATAGCTTAAATCTGACATAACTTTAAATATCTATTCAGAGGCTCACCACTCTACTGGAAGAATAAACAAATTCAACAAGATTTCTGAATTAAGCCTTCAGAGATCTTACATTTGAAGAATAATCAAACAGTGATAAAATTATTTTTATTGTCCAGAAATGTAAAATCGAACCATAGTTTTGTGGTGCTAATAATGTAAAGACTCTCCATTCAGGCTTCTGTATCTTATTTTTTCTATTTATTCTATATCTTATTCTTGGCATTTCACTCAAAGAATAATCTGCATGGAATAGCTAAATAACTAAAATTTACAAGATCTCACTTGCAGCAGCAGCATAACAACCTTCCAAACCTTTCCGAGCTATGGAGTATTTGTTTTCTTAAGGACCTATAGCCATCACAAGCCTTAAAATTACTAGGGCAAGTTTTATTAGAGACTGCATCTAGCAACACACCGGTGTGAAGCAACAATCTGAAGTAATCAGTGTCATCATGGTAGAAAGTAAATATTTTTATAACTACATCCATAGCAACCACAAAACTCTCTACTTCTCCAAAGTGATCCATAATGCTTGACTCGAGAAGCTGATTTAGAGGTCTGAGGAGGTATCACTAACCATCATTTATCTCGGCCATAAAATACCCAGGAAGACAAATATATAGGCTTTCTGGGCCATCATTGTACAGAAAAGAAACACTCAAAAGGCATCTCTGGAAATGGCTATACTCACTTCTTTTGAAACTATAAATTCTTCTGGGGGCTGGGTGTTACACTGTAGAAATAAGCATCAACTATGTTCTACAGAATGTATTTTTACTGAAGTGTCAACCCAGGTGATGGACATCTGAATTGAAGACTTTATGTAACACTGCTTACATCTTATATAGTAGTTTTCACCAACGGATCACAGTGTGCCTTACAAAGATTTGTATCTGCATTCCATGAACGGATAAGGCATTCAGAGAAGTTAGAGAGATGCATATAAGTTCTTTGTCAGTAGTCACTGACCAGTGAATCCAAGTCTCCCAAGCCAGAATTCCCTGCCCTGCTCAGCAAGCATCATTACTTCTGTAATAAGTATTTTTGATAAGCTTCCACACACCTTTTGATAAGCCAGTTCCCAAATGGCTCTCTCAGAAATACAGTGTCATTTTCTATTTTCCTCTTTGTACTGAAATAAACTGACCCCAGTTAGCGGCTGGAAACCTTGCATGCTCTCTTGTCACAGAGGCAGGTGTAGAAGGCAAAGGAAATCTGTCAGCACCAGGTAATTTAGCCTACACTTCAGGCTGTAGTTTCTGGTTCATTCATACTAGATGTGTGCAGTGTAAGGCCAAATGGCATTACAAAATTAAGCTGAACCATCTTTGGGTACATGACGCCATTACTGCTCAATATGCACAGTCAACCTCATCCCACATTTATGCTGGCTTAAAGCAGCTAAATAAAGAAGAGATAATACCTGTTCTACCATAAAACCTGTCTTTATAAAGCTAACTCATTTTGAACAAAGTGGAAACAGCAGACTGACTTAATAGCAGACCAGTGTTTTGCAGCACTGCAAAGGATTTCTTAGTAGGAGCCATTAAGCTGAATTTACTGCGCCATTAAACCACAGCACACATGGAAATCCACGCAGCAGTTAATTCATCTTCACAGCACCCGAAATAGGGAAGTAGGAGCAAAACCTGATCAACATCCTTCATTTAAGGGACTGGAAGATTTAATTTTTGTGGTAACTTTCTGCTTTTCCATTCTCTTTTGTTGAAGAATAACACTGATTTGCCCTTTGCTTATATAGAGAAGAGAGCTCCAGTTTTAGAGCCAGGGTGACAGACTGTGCTCTTCTTGCTGCACACATGTCATTGACTGGCAGCAGCAATAATCAAATATTTATGCAGCCCCACAGTGCAAACTCTCAGAACATTTAGCACTGTTGTTTAACACCCCTAGCTTAGCTTTAACAGTATCCTAATGAAGACGGGTTCTGGCAGGTGAGTGGCTGCAGCAATAACAGATTATATTACTAAACCCAGTTCTCTTCCCTGTCCATCTTGTGGGTGTCTCCAGAGCAGGGGCAGCAGAAGCAAATTATGCTCTTACCACAAAATGACCTGTTGGGCTCCAAACTCCTGAGACTGAAATTCAGACACACACGAATTTGTCCCATTTACAGGTTTGCAGATCTGTAGCAGAAAGATCACGCTGTGAGCTGAGAGATCAGTACTGAGGGTCAGAAATAACGCAAAGAGCCAACCTGTGCAGACAGGCCCCAACTTTTATATATATAGGATGAGCAGAACAGGCAGGAACTGACTGATTTAGAGCACAAAAATCCATTACTGTTGAATAAGCACAGCCAATTTTGAAACAGATACTGTGTAAAGCTAGTCATGCTCTCTCCCTTAAAGCCCATTTACTCCCAGAAAAAAAATAAGAATATTCACAACTGGTGGAAAAGGTTTGACCAAAACCCAGTGCCAAACATATATATGTACACACACACATATACATAGAAACTCACTTATATGATTTTAATAACAGGTTTTATTTCAGTTAATTCCACATCAAGATATTCACTAGTACATTTTTCTTTTCCTTTAGTTTCACAGAAGAACAGCTATTCTACCTGCTTTAAAATAAGTGGCGTTTAAGACCCAGAAGTATTTCCTTGAAGGCAGTATCTAGCAATACTCTGCTTCTGTAGGACCTGCCTTACTGCTTTCAACTTGGTATTAAAACCGTCCTCCATTCTCTCAAATACGTCACCAGAACCCTGTAATATGTTCATCTACGTTACAGACTTCTGTTAGCTCCTTAGAGTTGGCCAGAAACTGCACATCTTCACACTGCTGATCAATACAAATACATATGTGGAGGCCTATAATGCAGACACAACTGTACACTAGCCTACAAAGTAGGCTGAGGTTCTTTCTGAAGCTGGTAAACATGTTCTTAAGCACTTATGAAACTCAAACCAAAGCTGGCTCTAAATGTCAATATTAACGAACTCAACATCAATGGACTCAAACCTCTTAAAAATGGTAGCTGAAGAACGATTTTGTAATCATTCCAGTAGTCAGGAATGGCTGATAGGGAACAAAGTCCCCCTAAACCCCATCATCACTCTGTTTAGAAAGGTAAACTATTCACATATCACCACCTGTCAACACAAACTGGAAAGTGCATTTCCAACAAAGAGTAAGCAAGAGCCTGTCCATGCCCTGTGGCCATGTAGCTCAATGTAGTCACAGCTGATGGAGTATTAGCAGCCTGGCTGAATATACCACATTCCAGCAGGGCTTGGGAAAAGCCTTGGGCACCTCTACTTCAAAAATGAAGACTTTTTTATTCACGTATCTACCACAACCCTGACAGTGAAGGTTCCCCTGTATTCAACAACTGAAATGAGCCTATGATCACCTACCTGCTAAATATCACCAGAATTCTCAACCATGCTGGCACACAAGGTACCAGCTTGCAGCAGGCTCTGACTTCACACCCTCACCACTACCTTCCTGCACAGTGGCTGGCATCTCAATGTGCATCCTCTCTCTGATGGCACTGTTCCTGCCAGAGGTCCTACACCCTATGTCAGCCTGAAGCTTCACTCGGTTATTTTAACTCTGAAGTGAGCAAAGACAATAGTCATTCCGCGGCTCTGGTGAAGCGCAATGTTTTCAGGCCTTGAAAATGAATCTGGTCAGATAAGTTAATCCTTCCATCATCATCAAAGCAAAAACATCACACTGGAAACTAAAAAACTAGTGGGGGCAACCAGCCCTTTAAGTTCCTTAACTACTAATCGTGTAGATAAGCAGACTTGAAAGAAACACTGGTTTTAAGTGGAGATGCTGCATATCTATTGCTTAACACACCAGAAGGAGGCAGGCTTTAAGTAGAAAGGTCCTGGGATTGTGTTGTTCCAACCACTAAGACGACGGACTAAACCCCACACTGGCTAGCCCTCTGTACATTCGTTTGCACCTCATAAAGTACCTCCAAAAGTAACACCACCAAAACCAAAAGGTGTTAGTTCATATCCCGCTCTGCACAAGTATATCTAGTCACCAAGAGCATAAGGAAACGTTTTTTACTGACCCACAAAATGAAGATAAGTTACCTAATTAACTCTTTAAGTTACAGTTATCTGTGCGCTATAAAGAACGAACCGCTATAAAGAAAGAAGCGCTATAAGACCAATGTAGTTCAAGAAAAGCCTCCAAAAATCAGTTCCCGATCTGCCAAAACTTATTTTTCCACTACGAGAGGTGATGATACCACAAGCAGTGCGGAAGACTAAGAAGACAGCATGTGCCCTGTGCTACTTCTGCAGTTGTCGATAGTTTCGGGGCAGGAGCGCTGTGTGTATCCCCCCGCCCAGTAAAGCCGCCTTGTTTCCACACCGTCCCTTCCCTTTGGACCCACCGGAGCCGCACGAGGTGATGATCCGAGGGGAAACATCCCAACCTCCAAC
>NW_009918989.1:0-3491 GCF_000696875.1 Nestor notabilis
GGTTGGGGCAGGGGGAGAAAAAGAAAAAAGAAAAAAAGAAGAATCCCAGGTAAGGCAGACACAAGTTTGTTCCAACTAATCACATTTATTTACAGCCTAATATGCTTTCAGCCAAGACTTTTCAAAACGAGAAGCCATCTTTGACTTAAGAAAAACACACTCTCAAAGTCACTGACAAGCAGAATTAGCAGTTCCATAACTTGCATAACAATAACACTGAGCATGTTTCATAAAGTCCTAACTATTGTCAAATTTACACAAATATGATACATCCATTTCAGCTTGGAAGCCTATTCACAATCTTCTTTGCTAAGCCATCTTCTTTTGCTAAACCACAGGTATCAGATACTAATAGTTTTAAAAGGCCCACCAACACCCCAAGTATTCTGACAAAAACACTCGCCTTTCAGTAACAATATAAATTTACTCTGTCATTAGTAATTTTTTTTCTTAGCACTAACAAAGCATTTGACAACAATTACCAGGCCAGCCTGGGAGAAGGGAAAAAAAAAATAAAATTGTTTCCCATGGTGTATTAGCTGCAGTGGCTCATCAAAAACATGACATATATTGCTTCTCTGCAAAATGCCTGAAAAAAAGTTCTCAAGAACTATCAGAGTTGCAGCAGAAGGGGCAGAATACAGAACTACATGAAGCAGTTTTCAACGCTGCACTTGCTGTTTGAGGAATGTTTACATCTCTCAGCCCTCAGTCACTAGAGTACTTACACTGACCACCTGTTAGCACAAGAATGTTTGGGTTTATTTTTTGTGGGTTGTTTTGTTTGGGTTTTTTTTAGTGTTATAAGGCCACAAGCTTGTCTGATCTTGGAAGATTTTGCTCTCAATTCAAAGGTAAACACACAGATATGAAGTGAAGATGCTACACACTTTGTACTATTTAATGCATTATAAGCTCAGACATTAGCCAGCCTCCAAACTGACCTTTGCCTCCACAGAGTACTGACATGGTTCTGGAACACCCCTTTACTGATGGCCACTTGTCATCTGCCTACTTCTGTGGAAGCCTGGAAGCCCTTCAATCATACAGATCGACATACTCAGATCCTAATCATCTTGCAAGCCTGTCTTTCTTTATACATGATTTTACTATTGCACTGTGAAGACAGTTTGTGTTTTCTGTTGGATAGGTCTTTAATAATTTGATGACAGGTTATCTGAAAATTGCCTCAAGTTTTAAGCAGCCTCAACACACTTTATCTAACACCAGAATATCATAAGAGTTTATTCATAATAATTTGTAATATGAACAGAAGCCAAACTGAACTGACAATACAGCTGTTGCCACCCATTTATATACTGAAAAGTTGTATTTGGGGGGTCTTTCTAAGGTCATTTTTAACTCCTATGTAGTTCAGGACTCTAGTTCAAACAGTTGCCTGGCATGACTCAGGACTATGAAAGCAGCAGCCAAAGGAAGGTCCACATAACTCCTGGATCATGAAATCATCCCAATACCTGTTGCCAGAATCATTTTGTTTATTGTAACTAGCAGCAAACCCAATCAGTGAAACTTGTCAGGAGAAACACCTACATTTATATCTCTCCTACTTTAGTCTTGCAGGGACCTGACCTTCTTTTTCCACCTTGTTCCCCACATTCAAGTAGAATAATCAACCTATTACTTATCCTGCTTTAATCAGAGTTGACATTTCTCAGTAGCTCACAGTTTAGCATCTCCCAACTTAAACAGCCTATTACTTTCAGCCAACTTCAAATCACCCTGAGGTGCTGCTGCTCTTGGTCCAACATTTCTAACAATTAATGAATTAACTGACATTTTCCTTGCAACCTACTTATCTGTTACCACTTCTACTCTTTCAATAACATATCAAGCAATTCCTTATGCTCATATGTGCTCATCTTTCTCCCTTGCATTAGTTTCCCTTGCCCTCCAGGGGAACCCAAGCAATACCAGCCTCTTGGTCAAGCTACGTTGTGCATTCGTATTCTTCCCAATGTAACTATGTGACCAAAGCCCATCTCTAAGGGATTAAGTGGGTTACACTGTACCAGGCCAACATACTGTCAGCTCCATAGAGAATGAAAACATAAATAAGACACCAAGTAGAAAGAACATCATTAAAAAACATTGATTCTTACGAGCTACCCCCTGCCCCGGGAAATTTTTATTCATTGTGAAACATTTTCGCAAAGTTCCAATCCTAAAGAGCTGAAAGACCTGTTTCTCATGATTACTAAATGACACAAAATAAAATACAGCTTGAAATCTAAATACCTTGTTTGACCCTCTGAAATTCTTTTTTTTTTCCCCACACACATTTTCAATTTAAAGAAACTGATAGCTTATTTGAGCACTCAAAACAAGGACTGCTAGGGGATTATTTTTTTTTTTTTACTACACACTCTCTATTTTTAGCTTAACAGAAAAGGCTTTACTAAAATTAAGGCAACAAACAGAGCTCAAAACAGCCTGAAAGGTGGCAGAGAAAAATAACAGTTCATTATTAGTTTCATGTTTAACCTGAAACACAGATGTAGCTGTACCATCCATTGGTTAAGTTTCTCTAGAAACAAAAGTGCGAGGAAAAAAAGTTTGATTTATTCTGGGTACATCTGAGAAACGACACTTGCTCCTGTCTGCTGTTACAGCAGACTGTACATTACATTGCATTACCTCTTTAAGCTACTAAAACGTCACAGAAATATTCCCCCCAAAGAAAGAGCCACACACTACCACCCTTGCTGCGAGAAAAAGCAATCACCAACAACTTCAGTGTTGTACAACACTTTAAAGGCAAATAGAAACCACATGCTTATTTAGTAAAGCTGTAACCTACTGTGGACAAGAAGGAAAACAACAAGCAGGGCAGCAGACTGCATGACAGCTATTTGCAGACAAACATTTTAATTCCAAAACAAAATTTAGCCAAGGAGTTCCCTACTTGCCTATCCGAATTAGTAAAATTAAGTGCTCTCTATGTATCTAATTACATGTAACCTTGCTAGGAGGGGCACTAGTATAGGATTTTAAAACTAGCTCTCTAGCAGTATTCTGTTATCCATTCAATTATTTTGTACAAGTTACGTTTAACATGGAATACGTACTGAAAACTGCTCATTACCCACTCAAACCTAAACGATTCAACTAGCTCATCCTAACTCTCTTGGCCCTTCAGCCATCACCACATATATGTTTGCATAGCCAATTAGAACAGCAACCGGCCGTTGCAGAGGAGAGCTGAATCGGGTCACTGGTTCGAAAAAGAAGAACTGAAAACTCATTGCCCAGGGTCCCCTTGGGAAAACAAAAGTCCTTCTTCAGCAGACGGCAAGAAGGAAGGGGCGGTAAAGGCACCAGTTCGGGGTTTTTTCGGTTCGGAAGGTGTTGAGGAGACAGGTACTAAACCAGGGTTCATCCTCGCAGATCCGAAACACTTACGTGCGCTGGGGAAGCGCGGCGGAGCCGGACACTGACCGCGCGGCGGCGGGGAATGGCCCGGCAGGAGC
>NW_009918990.1:0-229 GCF_000696875.1 Nestor notabilis
CCCCCCCGGCCTCATGGTCTCGATGTTGTCAGGTTTTTAGGGAGCCATTTCCAGCCCCAAACGCAGCTCCCAACCACGAGGTAACCTTAAGGAGCCGTTTCCAGCCCCCAAATCCAGCCCCCGACCACCTCCGGGTGACAAACAGGGAGGGATGGATGGAGCCGGGCGTCCTCCCCTGGGTCTGCACATGGGGAAACTGAGGCACGGGAGGGCAAGGAGGTGCTGGAGG
>NW_009918991.1:0-37719 GCF_000696875.1 Nestor notabilis
AACCAAACAAAAAAAAAAAAACATATTTCATAGAAGCAGGAAATTCGATTGGCTTGACCTAAGGGACCCACTGACATCAATGGGAGCACCATCTCCATCTTACAAGTGCTGCAGCAAATGCTGGCTGGGTCCCATTGCTCTCCAAAAGCTAAAAAGAGCAGATGTCCTGAAGTGGCTAAGGAGCACAATGACTCCCCTATACCACAGGATCACCAGATGTCTTCTGCAAGCAGCTTAAAGATTGCTCCTCAGTGCTGGGCCAGAGGAAAGAGCTAAGGATCTGGCATGGCTTTAGAAATTATTTTCTAAATTATTTTCTAAATTATTTTCCTTGTTAAAAGGGGAAAACAAGCAGGCCTGAAATCATTACAGTGAATCAGAGTAACCATTTTTTCAATCAATTAGTTTTAAAACCTGTAATTAGATACTTATTTTGCATTCAGTTAAAGCAAAAAGTAGTTATAAATACAGTTCTGATAAGATTGTCACAGGAACAGTACGACTGGTGATGAGTTGTTTTAAAGACAGCAGACATGTTCCTGGTTTAATAACAAGACAATATGTATAAATACCCATAATGTAATTTCTGCATAAGATATTGAGGAGGTCTAAGTAATATTTTTTCCTCTCTGTGAATGAAAGAAAAACTTCCCAGCAATCAAAGACACTCTTTTTTCTTTTACTTTACTTGATCCACCCAAGAAGAAATATAGAAAAAAAAAGTCTTTAAGTAGTCGTCACTTTGAAATTTTCCAGTGTTTTAATTAAGTTCCAGAATCCAGCAAAACTTGTCAGACTTTTGCTTATTCTTCAAGGTAGATTCCCTAGGTTGTTACTACAGCTCTAACCCAAAGTTGTGTTAAGTAGCAAGTTTAAGGCTAGGTGTGCTTCATACGCTTTTGAAGTTGGTGGAAAGACTCTTATGGTCTTCAGTGGGCTCTGACTCAAACTCCTCATTCTAAATTCAGGCTCATTTATAATTGTCTCTTTTCCTCCCCTAACTTCTACATAATTAGATTTATTTTTTTATTTTTCAATCAGAAGACACAGAGAGAAGTATTTTACCCCTTTCATGTATATTAGTCCATGAAAAACACCTTTTCACCAGCTTTTGGATAAGACTATGTATTTTCATTAGAAGAATGAGGAAAAGATTGGAGGCCAAGAAAAGCTAAAATAAAGCTGCAAGAGGGACTCACTTGCTCCCGCAAAGGAGAGGATATAGGCTAAGACAAAACACTTAAGATGAAAGAGAACATAAAGAACAATAGGTAAAAATTCAGAATTTCATTTCCTTGGTTGGAACATTATTGAAGTCTTGCACTAGATTTAAATTAGCATCAACAACGGCAGAATCGGGCTAAGACTGAGACTGGCACTAAACGGTAGGTCTAGCCCTAAACTATATCTTCTGAGAGACTTTAAGAACTAATCCCTCTTGGTTTTGTGAGTCCTTATTTCAGGACTAAGAGCTGAGCCAAAAGCTCTGGAACTGGTGGACTCTGCAGAATCTAGTGGGAATGGCTGCTATTCCCAGAGCTTTGCTTTTTTAACAAAGGTTCTCTTTTAATAATAATACTTGAAAAGGACTGATGTCCTAAGAGAAATTGCCATTAAAAAAGTGAACTTGGGGACGAGTGGGGTTATGCAACTTTAAAGGTGACATCTACAATCTGCAATGTGAGGACAATAGTCCAGTGCAGGCTGGTAATGTGAATTGGCAATGCAAAGGTGCATATCAAGTCCTTTGGTCTTGGCTGCACACGCATTATACACCCAGTGTTCAGTATGGGGAAACAACTGAAATGGGTTTGGCATATAAAAGGCAAGAAAGCCCAAGTGACTGGAGATTCCATAGATAAACCCACATAGTTTACAAAGGGAAAGCCTTTGGCATGCTAGATAATATTTGAGATTAATTAACAGTTTGTTTAATAAAGCTGCAGCCAGACATCTTTAATCCAAACACCTTTGTAGAGCATATTTATATGCAGAGCTGTGGGCAATTACCAAAAGCATTATTCCATAATAAGAAAACTCATTTATGAAATAATATACATGTGTTAATACATGAAAACAAAGAATAATATACATTTACATATAACATAAAAATAACTGTACATGCCAGACGCTTTTGACAAGATCTTCTGGACATTTAAAAACCACAGTAAACATCTGGTTTATATCTTAATGCCAAACCTTAAAAAAAAGGCCCTCTTGTTAAAAGTCCAGCTCCTTATTTTAACTGAATTACCAGGTGTTTATAAAATACCATTTTCCTGTGAAGCTGCAGTAAACAGGAGAGATACAAAACCCAGTAAACTGAGAACGCAAGCTTCAGCTGTCAGTATATCATTGGCAAGCTTCAAGCTGCTATGGTGGTATGCATCAGTGCAGTAATGTAAGTTTACTGGCCACTTGCAGGAAAAGTGAATGAGTTTAGGAGAATAAGCAGAATTACCAAATAACTCATGTTTAAACAAAGGAAAAAAAGGACAATGGAAAAGGAAACAAAGAGAAGCTTGAGGTGAGGGCGTCTTATGATTTTTATTGGAACGTACTAGGATAAATGCTCTGGGCTGTAAAACAACACCATTCAGCACAGAACGGATTAAATTCAATCAGAACATCTTTTCTGATCATTTGATTACATATGAGCACTGTTTGTGATATCATGTCTTTTTTTGGCAGAAAACGCCAAAACATAACACGACATTGCTGTACAACACAGAAAACCTTCTCTTACTTGTATATATGTACATATACGTATATCAAATTATATCAAATTAGACAGTAGTCTATATAAATTAGCAGTGAAAAAAATGTAGACATATGATAAAGAAAGCTAAGGAAATATATTTTGCTAAGAAGAATAATAAGTTGGGTTTGTTTTTTATTTCCAGAACTATACTGTTTTCCCTGCAATTCCTTAAAATGGCATGAGCACATTACTGGATTGCTTCAATAAGTGTTGTTATGAATATTATAGATAAGACAGAGATAATATATACTGTATTTAGACATATGAAGACACACACTCTAATACTCAGTATTTGAAGAGAAAAAAGGTTATATATTCATCTAGTCATGACACAACGATAATAAACTCCCTTGCATCATGTTGCCCAGGAAAGAACTGTTAAAATCCTTTTATTAGAGATGAATAGTTTTATATCACAGAGCCCATGCGCTATAAATCCAAAGATTGCTAGAAAACAGTAGAAATATGCAATGTTGCCAAAAGCCAAAGGGAGGAAGCAGAATCATCACAGTAATCACAGGTCAGTTAGTCTGGCATCAGTCCCAAGCAAAGTAATGGCAAAGCTGATAAGGGATTTAATTAGTATAAAATAAAAGGAAGACAGCATAATTGGTGCCAGTCAAAATATCTTTGTGGAAAAATAAGTCTTGTCAAACATTTTGATGAAGGTAACTACGCAGATATAAGATTTGTATAAGATACTTGACTTACTACCTCACTATACTATAGCCTGATTAAGACATCAGCACTGAGTAAAGTAGTTTATGGGAAGAGTGAAGAATGAGGGTAATACTTGCACGTGGTAGCACATGTCACTTTCCTGCCTGATGTTGCTCTTGCTCACTGTGTGGAGTCAGGCTAACCATTGTCAGGTGGAGCAAGCAGGAAAAGAGGCCAGAAAGTCTATCACCAGAGGACCACAGCAAGAAAGCAGCAAGAAACCAGAATGAAATCCTGAAGGCAGTGGCAAAGCCTCACTAACTTCAATAAGGATAATTTCTTCATATATGGTCTGTAAAGAAACCAAAACTTAGGAAACTTCTGCAGAGTTTGTCTTCAAGTAGAACATGTATTATGAGACATGTACATAAAATCTGGATAGAGATCAGTATCCTAAAATCTGAAGTTCAGATCAGAGTAATGGACAGGTTCAGCTCCATTACAGACATAGTTTTGGGGGGATTTGTGGCAAAATACATAGACTGATTCCTTAAAGTTACATCAGGAGATCTGAATCATTGTGCATTCCAAGTCCTACTGAACAACTACATCTTGTCCCAACAGATTTTGTGTGCGTACATCACAACACAGATGCTTTCATGTCTCAAGTCTCTTGGGAACACTATATGTTTTGTCTGCTGTGTTTCTTAATGATTTGCAAACTTTTAAAACTTGGCTGTGTTGCTACTTTGCTTGTGGGTTCAAGAAAAGACAAGAATCCATAAACCTTTGATCTACATGCTAGAAATGTACTAGGAAAAAAAGAAAAGAAAACACAGTGCTGTCAACAGGAAGATAAAATGGTTGGTTTGTATGAATGGGGATAATTAGTCCCAAGAAACGTGATATGGGAATTGTTTTGGGTTTTTTCTTTCTGGAAAATCTATTTCTTTGCAAGAAAAATTTTTCCATGAAGTATTTTAGAGAACATTTTACATCAGATTAAATCACAAGGATACTTCTGGTCTCACCACAGAACTGAGACAGGATGTTGAGTTTCATACTTAGCTGCAGGAAATTTGTTTTAAATGTCATTAGTGTTTTTATTAGCCATATGTTTAATAATCTAAAGGATTATTAGATCTCTTAACAACTAGAGTTTTAGGTATCACATTTCTGAAAATATGGGTTATGATTTTTGCAAATCTTGCTATAAGGAACTCAGCCTGCAGACAAGAGAAACAGAAAAGTTGCATCCAGAGGCATCTCTATTTTAATAGTGAAGTTTATCCAGCAGAACATGCTACTGTGCAACAGGAAGCTGCTTAACTGGCTGGTCCAGCTGAAAGGCAGTGATTATCTGAGGATGGTAATTTTCCTTGACTTCATCAAGATGGCTTTGAATTCAATCCTAAATAAATGCGCTGCTTTTGGTGCAAACCAGTTGTCTTGGCTCCCTCTATGGTCAAAGGAAAGGAATAGGCACTTCTGGATGACAACCGATCTCATTAATACCAGCTGCCTGTCTTTGGTGGAGTAACACATCTTGATCCCCAATGACTATAGAGGGAACCTCGATGAGCAGCTTAGACTGGAACTCAAACCTTCAAAAGTCAATACCAAGTGAGAAGAATTATAATGAGTGGTACAACTGATACACATATATAAAGCCAAAGTACAGCCGTGCCCATTAATTCAGTCATGTGGGTCAGGTTTGAAAAATCCAGATAAGCACTTGAAATTTGAATCAAGCTTTATAAATATCCATTTCACATTTGAGTCAAATGTAGCTATAAACTGAAATGTGAGAACCTTATATATATGTTAGAAAGCGGTGTTATGTAAATTGCTAGCTGAGAGGGGAAAACGAGGGGAGTGTTTTATAGCTTTCCCTTGAATCAAGGGAGGCATGGAGCACCCTTGCAGTTTGCATTATGCCTACAGCCCTCTCCAAGAAAATGGGAGGATAGTTGTTTGCAGTTGCTCAGCTTTGGTGCAGGGTCTATGCAAACTATAATTTGAAAGTAATTGTGGTAATTACTGTAACTACAAAAGTTAACACACACAAGCTTAATTTTGTTCATATAAAGCTATGCCAGTAATGGCATCATTCATCATTTTCTGTTAAAACAGTAACAGGTGTTAATCTCCACTCAGCAATGGGTGCAATGCGAATGAGCAGTAAGCAAAGTGCCAAAAAAGAAAAACCACTTTCAGAGCTCTCTGTCACAGAAAAACATTTTCTAGTAATATCTCTGTAATTGGACTCAAAAGAAGAGTGAAAAATTATTCGGCTTTTCAATGACAGGGACTGTTAATGAACCCATTTTTAATCTTCCACCTTGATTAACTTTCTGTAGGAAGATCCATTTTAGCTCTGTGCAATGTAGTCTGGAGTAATAGATGTCCAGCTGCTGTAATCTTGTCAGTCCTCCCACTTACAGAAAAATGATCTTTATTTTTCCTTTTTTTCTCTTTTGATAGGCTGCTGAGCTACTACCAGGTTTTCAAACACAATGGAAAACAGTGCAGAGCAGAATTTAAATAGGACTTTAACAACAATTTTGCTACTTTTTCAGTTTTAACAGCAACCTTATAAGATTTTTAAGTGCTGTGCACATCCTATCCTCCCAGGGTTCTGGCTGTTATCTCTGAGATACACTTGGCACTGTACTGTTGGGTCTTCTGCTCATTGCCACACAAAGCTACCTTCCAGAGCAAGAGGATAGCCAAAATATCCAGTGTGTTTTGTTTGTGCAAACTGGTTCATCCAGTGGCACTCAATTTCTCCACCCGGCTGATTTTAAACATGTAGCAGAACATTTCCCATTAAGTGTATACATAGACTGGTGTAATACACAGTTAGTTCATGCTATGTATTTGGGAGAATTCAAAATGTAATACCAGGTGCATCTGCATGGTTTTGCCTAAGTAAAAGCATGCTTTTGTGCTGTCTCATGCCCACACTTCAAAAGGCTGCATCTAATTGCGCAGTCAAAAGCCATTTTGATTCAAAATAAAGCCCATGATCCTGATCTTGTCTGTCCTATAGCAGCACATACTGCAATATTTGGTAAAGAACAAGGTTGTCTGCCTGATCTACCTCTTGCTCCAGCTGATAGGGGTACTCGGAGCCCTGTCTGGAGTAGCTGCGTCAGGTAAATGCAAGCAAGTCAGAAAGACGAGGTGAAATGATGGAAAGACTTTTGTAGGAAGGAAGATGCCTCAAGGTTCAGAAAAAATTGGGTAACCCCGTGCTTCTGAGAATCTGGTGGGTAAAAAAAAAAAAGAAGAGCGTAATAGAAAAGATAAAACAATTTTCCACTAACAGTTCATCATGAGTTAATCTCAAAGTATTTTACAATGGAAGGCTTACATTTCTCCCTTTTACAAAAGGAGAAATCAAGGCACAGAGAAAGGATAGGAATATATGTATAAATTTTTTACTACATTCTTCAGATTTGCAAAGAATTCTTCCTAATATTGATGTTGTACTTCCTAAAGATGATCAGAAATCAGAACTTACAACTCAATGGCTATTCTGGAATAAAAAATAAATTATTGCAAAGTATAAAAATGAGCTGAAACATTAATATTGACATGAGACTAAAAGCCATAAAACATTGTGGCATACAGCCACAGAAATACTCTATTGCGAATGTTCCTCATCATTGTTATGTTATAATGTTAACCAGGTATAATTAGTAATTTGGTATAAAAATCCAATAGGATTAATTAAAATGATAAAACATTTCTTATTGTAATGTCTTATTAAAAAGAAATTGAATGAACAGTGTAGGTCTCTCTGCATCAACATTTTTGCTTATATAAGCACATTTCTGCAAAATAATTCGACTGTGAAACACTACTCTTCATAGCAAAAGGCTCAGTTTAAACTTTGTCTGAAGTCTTGTGTGTGTTGATATTATATTGGGTGAGTTTTATGCTGTGGAATTACTGTCATGTCCAGTGACATCAGCATAGACCATGCCATTAATTTAGAGGTTCACCTCTCAACCGCATGTTTGACTTTCTGGGCTGAAGGATTGGAGAAATTTTTTCATGTTGCTAACATAGGATGAATGGAGATTTAGGCTGTTGAAGCATAAGTGCTGTTTGGAAAAGTTGTGCTATTTACATTATACACAAAACTCTCTGATACACAGAGATATGGATGAATTGCTATGTATACATCTGATATAAATACACCACATTAAAATATCGTGTGCTCTGTATGTGCCTGTCAAAATGTAATCTCGTAAGACAAAATTTTGGGTAACGATCGTACACAAACGCTTTAACCAAGCAGTGCGCTTTGAAGAACAGATTTTGTCCTAAATTGCAAAAGGAAGACAGCTGTTAACAGAGGAGCCATAATTTATCTAACGCTGCTGAAATACAAACTAAGCTGCATGTTTGCCGTCAACAACTTCAGTGTCTGAAGGCGCATGCAGTGATACAGAAGCAGAAGGGAGAAGCGCAGCTGGCTCAAGCACAGCTGGCATCTCCCTGGGAATGTGCCAAAACTCTCCCTGCCACACACAAAGCTCCTGGTGCTGGAGAGGAGCAAGAATCCAGGGCTAAACATTGGCAGCTACTTATCAGCAGATGAGTTAGGGACACAAGATACCTAAGCATATAATTACTTTTTTTTTTTTTTTTAATTCTCAAAATACAGACTGCTGGTGCACACAGTGCTCTTGGACAACCAGGAAGGAATTGTGTAGACTTTCCAACTGCTAGACAGAAAAGCTGACATAGTCACAATGATGACATCAGAAAAAAAACCACAACCATAGCAAATAGCTTGGAGAAAGGCTGATGAGAAATATAAGAAAGTAAAAAGAAATCATTGAGGTGGAAACACATTTTTTGAGCAGTTCTCTCGAACTTTATTAATGCATGGCTCCTGGTCATACCTAGGGAGTGTCTTCAGCATAGGCATACAGTCTGACATATTAGCAATGAACCTATTGACATACAAAATATATGTTCTACATGTTTCACCTACTGAGACTTCTGTGACTTGAGAAATTGAGCTGGTTTTAAAATATCAGTTAAACCCAACTTTTGGTGAGAAGTGATGTGGCTCCTTTGGTTTCAGCAAAGCAGTGCCTGCGTGGAACAGCTGGCATGTCTGATCTTCACGCATGGTCTCCCCTTGATTCCACTGGATTTGGGATCAGCTGCAGAGAGCATATGTATTTGGGTAATAGATCTGCCTCATTTGAAATCTCAGGCTTTGAGAAAGACCAGCAGCTAAGCAGCGCACCCAGAAACTTCAGCAGATTTTGCAACACATACAAAAATGTGCATGGGTTATGTTTTTCATGTGAATTTAATCATATTGTAGATATTCCCTCACCTCTCTGGCTGATCTTTATAGATTAATCAATGAGCGAAGGCTTTCCCAAGTGATCCTGGTTTTGTTTGTTGGGGATCTTTTGTGTTTGTTTTTTGTGTTTGGTTTTTCTTTTCTTTTTTATCTATCTATTTATTTATATTTAGAAGAACTCTGAACTGTAAAATCAACCCATATCTTTCTTTAATCATAGATCTTATTTAACACCTCTTATCAGTACTGAAGGTTTTAAAAACAGAACTAAAAAAGAGAATTTCTTACTGTATTTGAGAAAATCATTAAATGTAAAAAATGTAAATCAGAGATGGCCTTAGTGCTGGCAAATGGACAAACCCCAGGAAACGTAAATTCCACAGCCCTTTTCAAGAAAACACCCTCCCTTTCCTCCCCCAAAATAAGAAGAATGGGTCATTGCTCATTTTTTCCCAATACTCTATTAATATAAATTGCAATGTAGTGAAGGGTGCATTTAGATAGCATATTATGATATGCACCCAACTTCTAGCTTTATAATTATTTTTAATAAAGGATTTTTAAACACCTGTAATTTTAGCTGTTTATTTCACAATTTGCATATTTTTCTTATGCCTTTCAACTGCTGAATTTATTTCTGCTAATTATTATTATTTTTTTTTTTAATAATAGGCTTCTGTGCACAGGTAGATTAAATAAAAGAAATTATGTGTGGGATGCAAGTTCTCATTACACAAAATGTTTCTATCCCTGTGGCTTTAGAGATAACTTTCCAAACATAAATTGCTTCAGTAATTCCTTTTCCTGAATATATTACATATTGTTACATAAATTTATGGGTAGCATTTATTGTCAGAAACACAGAAAACATGCAGAGAGTCGTAGGATTAACAGAACGGTTTAGGTCCAACTTAAAACAACACTACAATCATTTTGTACAGTTCTGAAGCTTTTTGGCTTGGATATGTTTTAATGCTGCCTTTGTTTTGCATGACTCTTTAAGTCATCTTTAAATTAAAGAAAAATTAACATAAGTTGCATATTTCTTTATGCTATTGTGGCTTAGCTCTTCAAATGGGGTAGTTCTAATTCAACAACTACAACAGCACTGACTATCCTTTACATGTCTTAGGACACTAATACAATTATACTTCATTTCTCTTTTTACCATTTGCAGCAGTTCAACAGACTTGAAACTTATAAAATTCACAATAAGAAGCCTTTTTTTTTTTCTTTTTATTTTGATCACTGCGTCTTTTTTTTGGCAGAGTGAGGTTTAAAACTCGAGCTGGTGGAAGCCCAGTGGCACGCGGCTGGTTGAAGCAACATCCCAGACCACGGCTGCCCATAGGAGAGTAATGACCTGCACAGCCCCACATGGCAACTTTGCTCTACCTCAGTGTGCAAAAAAGAAACCAGTAAACTGAAATAGAATTACAGAGAATTTAGTGATACAAAAGGAGGAGGATGTCACTAGATACAGAAATTTGGGATGGAAAATGGAGTAATATTGAGGACCCTTATTTAGCCTACTGGAGTCAAAGGGTTACCCGACAGAAATCCATGGTAACTTCAGCAGCCTTCTGTGGGGCCTGGATTTCATCTTCTCCAGCCATGAATACCCTACAGCAAATATTTTTGTCTGTGAGGAGAGAAAAGAAAAAACAATGCAAGTATTCCTAGCACACACAGTGAATGGAGTAATGACATTAAACCCTTCAGAATACAATTAAATCCTGCATTTTATTTTTAAAAATAGAGCAATTATGTTGATATGTGCAGCTAAGGCATTTCTTCCTTCTTTAAGGAAAAAATACTGCACGATGACATCACCTAACAATGCATCGCTTCTCAGGGTCTTGTGCAGAATCTTAATGTTTACACTAACAACATAATTTAAGAAAGTATCTTATGTAAATCGTTGAATCTCCTAGGGTCTAGGAATGAAATGTAATGCTAATTTGATTTAGTAATTTGTTCTCTCTCCCCAGAAACACACAATTACTGCTTTTGAAAGGCTTTTTTCTTTTTCCATCACGCTAGGACTAAATTGAAAGTTGAGTCGGCAGCAAAGCCCAGGCTGGGAACATAGCAGACCTCTGCTACTCAGCCTGTTACTGGCCAGAACATACAGTGCTGGGAGATTTATTTCTGAAAACGGAATGTTCATTATCTCTCTCTCTTTTTTTTTTCCCTTACAAAAAATACAAACAAAATAAGTCTTCTTGAAATTCCGTAGCAGCAATAATCTGAACATGAAATGTGATCTAAAAGTAACGTGCCTCTCTGTGTGTCTAGAAGAGAGAGGGCTTGTTAGCTGTATGCATGTCTCTTTGCAGGAGAGAAAGGGGGAGGTTGTATATGTGTGTACAGTAGTGTAGAAATAGTTCATCAAATGAGTGGTTTCCTGTTCTGATCTGTAGATTTTCTTTCTTCCATGAAAGGAAGTGGAGATAATTGATCTGACTTCCATCAGCACATAAAAGAGATCGTCAGCAATTTGCTTTCTGCAGGGCTACTTAAATACATGGTGATACAGCGAGCAGAAAAGATCACCCACAAATTCTGCAGCAGTCACATATTCATGGTAGGCACACCCAGGGCACTGATACATTCCGTCATTTGTGAAGTATGACTTTCTTTTCTTTCTCTCCCTCTTTCTTCTCCTTTAAGGATACATGATGTCCCTCCAGGTTCTGCAGTCTGGGTTTGATTAAATAATTATAAACTTCAAGCAGCAAATCTATCATTTACATTCCTGAACATGCCAACATGTGCCTTTTGTGGGGATGCCAACCAATACCAAAGCTTCTTTCATTATTGTCATTGAAAATACAGTGGTTCAATGTTTGTGCTATTTCCTGGATTTTGGCGATATAATGCTGCCCAGCAATTTGCTGTTAGTGCCAACAACACTAAAGAACTTCATAATAAATCCTTTCTATATTTACTCAGTCCACCACTGTGTCACTGAAATTAGCATTTTACGATCTTATGCTCCAAAGCACCTATTTTCTCTCTTTTAACTCCATGCTATTATGAATCCTAACAGAAAATCCATCAAAGCATGGTTTGCTTCAGCTTTTCTGTATAACGACTGCTGTCAGTCATGTTTGTTTTCTAAAAGGATGTGGAGTTTGTAGCTTCATGGTAGATGACAGTAAAGATAAACCAAACTAACAAACAAGATGGAGTGTTTAATTTAGAGATGCTACAAAGAGATTGAGTGAAAATGTCGGATACCCCCACTTCATGCAGGCTAAAGTAACAGAAGACAAAATTTACAAACAGAGAAAGATACCACAAAGTAACAGGACCAGAGCCTTCTCTGACATCCAAATGGGCCAACTCTGCTCATCTGAGTGACAGGCAGAGTGAAGAGAGAGGGTTTGACTCCACTGAATAAAAATGTCATGCTAATGGAATAAAATAACGATCAGTGCAGGGGCTTTAGCAAAGTGCTGCTCTCAGGAATACTCCAGCCAACTCATTACAGAAACTGTGGGATCACTGGGGCTCAAATACTGTCATTATCTGGGTAATCCAGCCCTTTGCTTAAAATGGTGTGGAAGAGAATAAAATAGTGCCATTTGCATTGAAATCCTCGGAGGGGCACTCCTGTGAACCCTGAGTTTGGGGTCCTGTCCAGGAGGTCGATATGGGGCCAAACTCCACTCATTTGGAGCAGTTGGTATTTAAAAAATTGAGGGAAAAGTGAGAAGCAAAGATTTTCTAGAGAAAAGAAGCACAGCTTTGATAGAAAGGAGAGATAGCAGAGAGAGTTTTGCAGTGGGGAAAGTGAAAGCAATGCTTTTGGGAAAGAGGAGTATGACTGGAGAAGAGGAGGCTTGTGAAGAGACACACTGTGAGACCCACAGTAGTTTTATTTCTTGCTTGCTGAAATAGGTGGAGGTTGGGATTTTTGACTAGCAAGAAAAGCATCATTGCTATCCTTTCACAACCCCCCGCAGGCTCAAAGGATTTTGCTGAATACTCTGGCAAACAGTGAGTCCACCAAAAAAACCCCCATACCCCAGAACAGAGTATTTTGGAAATGTGCATGTGTGCGCGCGTGGAGTCACGAGGCTGGGAGGAAACTGCTCTGTAATCTTAGCCCTCGTGGCAAAAGCAGCTCCCACAGCACTGTGTGATGTGGGTGCACGCAAGCTGAGTTACAAGCTTTCAGAGACACAACCTATCGTTATGAAAATGTCACAGCAGAAGTCATTGAGCCTGCCCTGTCATGCCCCCTTACAGTGGTAGGAATGCCACGGTTGCACCAGTGAGAGCATCAGGGCCACTGCATGGACCACGAGGAGAGGCGATGCTTTGCAGGGTCCATTCGAGCATTTTCATTAATCACAGGGTATTCTGAATAACAAGAATGCTTGTAAGGAAAGTAAGATACTGCATGGCAAAAAATCTACTATCTGATTTACAAAATGAAAGCCAGGGTTGTTTGGCTCAGCAGCTTCTAGTCCCTACACCCCCCTTCTTTCGGTGGAGGCCCGCAGGATTTACAGCAGGGTACCAGCCACCAGAGGACACTCTGACTTCTCCGGGAAAACGGTGCTCTGGGCAGCACGGGAGCACCAACAAGCGACTAAGCCGAAGGGATCCTAAGGCTGAAAACCAACCTGATCCTCAGGTCAGACCTAGAGCTACTTTGTAGACAACTTCCAGGGCATAATCAATGTTTTGCTTTCCATGAGACAAGCTACAAAGCAGGATTTTCTTATATTAGGTTGTGCGCTCTCAGACTAAGCCACCTCTTAAGCTGCTTGCTTATGTGTGGTACTGAGACAGGCACATTTGATTACAACAGTGTTTCAGCTAGTTGAATTATTAGGGCAGTAACCTAGCTTTTTCTCTGCTTTGGAGTTTTGACATATTCATGCAGCTGTAAGTGCTTTTTGCAACTTTAGGACCCCATGGATGATGGCAGGGCGTGGAAAACATTAGTAAAGACAGAAAACAAAAATGTTCATGCAATGCTGCTTGCATAGACAGCTGGTTGTGTAGCTGTATATGTAGCTAGCTATATGTCACATCATACATGCATTAGGTGAAAACATGAGACCAGATATACAAAACTGCCCAGTTTATGCTTCTGCTGGGGCCTCTTCCCTAGTAGAGGCATTCACACTTCCAGAAACTCTAGGAACTCAGCATATAAAACAGCAAAATGAAATGAAAAAGAATCCAAACAACAAAACCCTCCCTGTTTTTCTGTTTCTGATTTTTCTACTCTAGATGTATTGTTCAAATTCTTTCCTGGTTTGAATCTGTTGAGTTCAGTGTGAATTCACTGCAAGAATCTACATAGAAAGGCATTTCTGTACCATTATAAAACACATCAATATCTGGAATAAAGAAATCTCTTCTGGTGTGACACGCTATTGTGGCTGTATTCTGCTTACAGAAGTATGTGTTGCCTCCTTCTTGTTGGCACTGAGGACACAGGTATGGACAGGCAGACTATGGGCTCACACATCCGGTTGGAAGTAAACGGGTGAAGAGGCTGGCACTGCTTCCAGCTAATCGGAGCAACACCACTGAACTAAGCGATCAGCCTACACATTTTATGAGTTTAAGTGGTAAGCAGAGACTGATCCCTAATTCTCTAGACTTGTGGTGTGACCAGAAACCACCTCCTTTTCTGCTTCTGATTTTCCTCAGTAGTAAGGAAAACTGAGCTACAAGAACAATATTTCACCAACAGTTTCTTCTAAAAGTATTCTAATAAAAACATCCTGAAACTAGCATTCAGCTACTTCCTTTTGTAAGTTCTTTTCTGTTCAGAGTTTTTAAGATGGTGGTTTAAAAAAGTGGTTTCAATCTTAAAATTAAAGAGCACAAAACAGAGTAAAAATTGTTACTGAAAATAATAGAGTTTTGCCATCTAACATGATTAAATTACTAGCTCAATTAGTTACTGAAATTATAGTAGTCTCACCCTCAATTTTTCATAAGATAACAGGGAAAACACCTATCAAGAAGATTCTGGACTTTAAAAAATATGAATATAAGCAACTGGAAAAAAAAATGTGGGTGACTTTGCAGAGCCTCTGAGATACTGGGTGATAGAGCAGATATCAGTGTTGGTTTAATTTATTTAGTCTGCTTCCATCTGTGTACACTGCACTGCTGGCTTCTTGCAATGCTTGATTTGTTATTTTATACCTCTGTGTATGAAGGTCACTTACTTTACTTATGTTTTCACTTATGGGACCTCATTCATTTCACAAACCACTACTGCAAGGATGATAGAAAAGTCTGTTGAAAGATATGAAATCCCTATGATACAAAGGTGGCAGTGATTATTCTCACACTGTGACCACTGGGAGGAAATTTCCCTGAGTTGATTCCTAGGTTGATTTTGGACACTGCTCCTGGATTAACATCTTTGGTAGATTAGCAGTGATACAGGTTGCATTCTACCAAAAGACCTCTGTTAACAGTGTGCAAATACACTTTTAAATGATGGGATTTCTCTTCCAAGCACCTCTAACAATACTCAAGCACTATGCCCGGCAAAGCACTTTAGGTGTGCTAAAAAGGAAGCAATGAAACCAATAGAGATTATCAAAAGCAAACATCAAAACGAAGCAATAACACCAACAGACGCTATCTACAGTCCATTTCAGGCTCTGGGTATTTGATCTTTCTCATGTAATTCTCCACCACATAACATCCGGATGCCATGCTGCCACCATACACCCCTAGCTTAGTACAATGCAACCGTGATACGGAAACCACTCACACAGCTCAGGTATGTGACCCAGAAATGGGGAGAAGAGTGTTGCATATTTCCTAACTATAATCCCTTCATGTCTACCTATGTCCACTAATCTGTCCATAGTGACAGTTACTATACCTCTATTTTCCACTTCCACAGCCTGCTGAATCCCTGTGTTCATGCTTCCCTATTGAACATGGCGTTACTTTCTAGTCTTATTCTCCAAGTCTCTTGCTCCAAATTGCCCCTTTGGAAGCATAATCTCTAGACAAGCTCTAAGAAGTGAATTAGGCAACTGTTACTGTAAAGATTTAGTCATCCTCTTAGAACTGTCTATATCTCATCTTGGATATTCATAGGTGTAAAATGATGCATGTACTTTTCCACTTACATCTCTGTCCTTAGACATGTTAGTCAGCTCACAGCTGAAGGTGGAGTAGAGATGCAGTTGAGACTCTGAACTTTGCCTTTCCAATTGTTCTCTTGAACATTCAAGTGCTTCACTGATGCCTTTAAAAAATGATTAAAAATAAATGCAAGATTAAACAGGACTTTTTCTCCTAGTGTCTAGCAAAATTCTGTTTGACACTAGGAATTCTGCCATGATCGTCATTAAATAATATCGCTGCAAGCAAAAATTTACATTGTGCAAGCCAGATGAAAACAGAACAGACCCTTTCAACCCCTTTGAGTTCTTACCACAATGTTTTCTCCAAACTCGTATACTCGGGCTTCAAGAAAGTGCTGTAAAAACATCTGGTTTGGTGGCTGGGGTCTTCACTGGTGCTGTGACAGGCCATGAGATTCTGCCACGCTTGCTGGCTTTTTTATGAGGCAAAGTAAAGAAAAAGTATGTGAATAGCAAAAGGGAAGTGGCTGCAATAAGATTGTAGGTGCGGATTCCCTTGCCATGTGGTTCTGGAAAATGCTTTCTTCTGGGCCAATCTAACCCAGTGGAAGAGTGTATACCTTCAAATACTCATGGTCACTTAACTGTTGACATTTGCTGTACACTTTAAGAAGGACTTTTTAACATGTTTCTGCCTGGTTGAGATGGATTTTCAAAGACCTATTACATAAACTATTTCAATGGACCTGGCTTATTTTAGAACTGTAAGAACTATAATGCTGAAAGAGTACCTTAGCTCATCAAGTCCAGTCACCTGAGACTGCAGCAGTTAAGTGTTTTGCACAGAAGAGCCTGGAGAGTATTTGACTACATGGTCCATGCATTGTGGCCTTCAGATATTTCTCAACACCCACTAGAAAGATAAAAGACCAAAATTACAATGAACTTCATTAAGAGAGCAAGAAATCAATGACATCACCAAGGACCATGATAGACCATTTACTCAACGCATATCCAGGATCTTTTCAGAAACAGCTTCAATATCATGTCATAGAAGAGTTATTTTTTAAACAAAGCTTATCTTCCAAACGTGTAGCCTTGCCAGCCTGGTGCAGAGGGAAAAATTTCCCACCTCCCTGAACTCCAAATGGGGAGGTTGGTTTATGCCATTGCTGAAGGCACCAGTCACTTATTGGGGTGTCTTGTGTGCCTGACTTACTTGCTGGCAGTGACCAATCTCCCCAGTGTTACTGGATACATTCAGCAACTCCCAAAACATTTCTGACAAGCCATATAATTCATGAAGAACCCTGCAGGTGATCAGCATAAGCACCATTTGCCCACGACCTTGGAGACAAGCACAATGCAATGCAAGCACATTTCAGCAAGGAGCTGATACCTGACCCTGCACCAGTCCAACTCTCCAACAGACAGACTTGTAGGTAGGCAGGGCTGAAACACAGTGTGTTCCAGTAATTTGGGATGACAGGGGAGACATTGCAGGTTATTATATCTAGTGCACATTGCAGCTTTGTTTTGTCTAACTTGTGCAGTATTCTGGGGCTCAGTGCTCTCGCCCCAAAGTCTGGGAGGAAGCATGGGGGGAGAAGAAAAGGTAGTAAGGAAGAACAAAACCACTACTATACTCACACTGGCCCAACACAGAGACCAGGCCACATTTGGGACTGATTTAGAAAACTATTTGGCAGCATCTGTGGAAAAATGGAAGATCAAATGACACCTTTCTCTAATCTAAGTGATTTCTAAAACTTAAACGCGAAGCACCCCAATCAGCCACAGTGATAACCCTTCTACTGTTGAGCTCGTATTGTCTCCTTTTGATGCTTATGCATGTGGTTGTATACATCCATATCTAATGTTTGTCAGTTGCTGGGGCCTCAAAAATTTCACACAGGATATGGAAATCCTGTTTTGAATATGTGAGCCTATAGCAATAGGTTGGCCATTTTAGTTACTTTTGGAGGCCCATTAGTGCTAGTCCATGGCACCACTTTCTTCCTATAAGCACTAGAAAAATAATTGGGCAAGAATAGGAATATCAGCCTTGACATCTGAGTTAGAGAAAAAGTATCATGAAGCTCTTTGGTAGGACTGACCAGAAGAACATCAGTGGAAGAGAGACAGTTCCTCAAGATCATTCCTCAAAGACCATTCCTTTGTTGCTGTTGTGATGACTTTCAGTGAGTGAATATTCTCACAGACGATTGTTCTGGTACTAAAAGAACGCAGGACAGAGAGATATTATTGTGCCAATACAGGATAGTGCTTTAGCTTGTGTGTTTTTATTAGAGCTGAGAGAGTTTAAGAAAAGAGCCCTGTAACATGCATGTCCCCTGGTGAGTTTATGCATGCTCTCACAGCCCTAATAAAAACATATGATGAAGGTAAATTAGGGCAGACGACTGCTTCTGTCAACACCGAGCAAACAGCATCTTTAAGGTTTATGTGTGACTTAGAAATCAAGAATGCAGACTTTGTTTTTCATTGATAGGCTTGTTAAAGAAAATTCTTTGATAGTTCCAGAGGAAAAAGAAATTATAGAGAAATGTGAAGAGATTAAAGCAAAAAAAGAACCTTGACATCAGACGGGAGCTTGTTTGATTAGGTCACTCTATAGACTAGGAATAATTAAAAATAAAGAAGACAGATGGAGGATGTCAGGTGCTTAAAACAACATCTTGAGTCTACCAGTGCTTGTGTTTGTGCGAGCCAAGACTTCAGGCTTCACAGATGTCAAACTTGTCTTTTGGCTGAGGATCTCAGGAGGATGAGGAGAGGCATCAGAATTTAGTGTGAACAAAATGGAGATTGTGCAAGTCTGACAGCAGCGAAGAACATTTGCTGCTATTAACAAGCAGAGAAGGAGCTTTCCTGTCTCTGTTCTGGGGCAGGCAGACAAGCTTGCCTCTAGTCTGGTTCCATGTCTTTCGCTCCTCACCTGTTGCTGATTGCTCAGTCTGCCTTTGAATTAATGAAGTGGCTATTTGCCTTAAGGAACAACTTGTTCCAGTCTCAGGGGAACTGCTCCCGCCTGCCTGGTGGCTGCAGGGGCAATGCCAGCAGCCTGGCAGGTGGTGGCAGATCAAAAAGAAAAACTCCCACAGAGCTCTTGGGGATTTCCTCACTAATATGCTGATACATACATTAGTTGACTGACTGACACTGCCTAAATATTTGTCCTTTACTGCTATGTTTGGCCATGATTTTATAGCAGCTTTGGTGGTTTGTGATTTAGCCCACTTATGCATGCGCTCCTTTGACTTTTGCTTGCTGCCTCCATCTGCTAACCTCCACTGCAGGATTAGGAGGGTTGACAGGCCATTTCACCTGAGTTTTCTCTTTCTTACTGAGAAATGAATGAGTTTTCACCTCCCACCTAAGTGCTGAAGTCAGTAATGGAACATTAATGGGCTTTGACAGAAACTAAGGAGGTCTACAATCATATTTACCTTGCACAACGCTATATATTAATCCAGAAGCTGGAAGGAGTTCTCAGTGTCTGTACATCTCTCCAGAAAGTATTTGCATGTTTGCTTAATTCCCACTGAATAGGGATGCCTGGAAAGAGCACAGATAAGCTACTGTTTCCCAGTCAGCACGAGGTTCAGCTGGAGCCAGAGTCAAGAGTTGCTCCATAAAAGACCAAGACAGACCAAGACTGTTAGAGGGAAACAAACCTATAGTCACTTGGAAGCTTGAAGCTTAACCAGGAAAGACAGACAGGTACCACAACAGATCAGGTGATCCTGGAAATACAGATTATTTAAGTATCTTCCCCAACCTCACATTATTTAGAACAGATACCATTTGTTTTACTACGTAAAATGAAATAGGTAACTTCCTTTTTTTAAAGTCAACCTGATAGGATCATGCATGGTATTTAACTGCAATGACAAAGACATATAGTTTAGGAATTCAATTATATCTAAGTTCTTCTCTAATAAAGCTAGAACAGCTGGTTGCCAGATCCTTGGAGTGCTGCAACTTTGTCGGAGCATCCAACATATTTTAAAACCATCTCTTGACCCCATAGAGGAGGTCAATGTTTCTCCTGGCAGCCCACTAGTTATTTTTTAAGTGTCTTTATTTTTTTCTGTGGCGTAATACAATTTTACTCATTATCACTACAATGTCAGACCAAGACTAGCAAGCTTACAGCAGTAGCTGGAGCATATGGTTGAGTCACATGAATAATAATCATAAATTCTTTTTGACACAGGCCCATTATTACATCCTGATCATGTCCCCTTGGAATCTCTTGTTTGGTGTAATGTTTAAGTCATTATAGGGTATCTCTGGAGGTCTAGATTTATGGAGCTCTCTATTGGAGAAACACAGTATTAGCAGTATGTTTATACAAACATAAAACACATGAATATTATATACCAATATGTCTACATGTAATGTTTATGGCCTCATACAGGAGAAGTAATTAGTGATTGGAAGTCAGTAAAAGAAATGTTTCTGATGACAACTTAAAAACACAGTGTAAGTCTAGATGACAAAGACATTGCCTGAACTGATGTTGATAAAAAAAGAAAACAAAGTATAAGCATATAACGAAAAGAGACAGTTTTTATAGTTTTAAATGGTGACATTTTTCTATCTTTTATGTTTTATTTTGGGAGAAAGAAGGGTAGAGCAAGCTGTGAAGGTAGCTATAAGAGTAAAGTTCTTCACATCTCGCTAAACAGTGTTTGCTGTTTTCAAGAGGATTTTACAATTAGAGGCTACCAATTTCTTGGCCTTCTGCAGCAGGCAGTTAAGGGGTCACAAAATCCCTGTGTATGAGAAGTCCAAATTATGGGGAGGTATTGGTTCAGATAAGGGATACCATAAAACTGAGCCTTCTGATTAAGAAAGGGTCTCCACTGAGATACCATGTAATGGGCAGTCCAACTATTTAACAGGCTAAACCCAACACAAATACGTTAACTGATATCCTCAGCTAGCACTGTTGACTAAAATATGATGAAAATGACTTTTTTTTGTAATGGACATTTTCTCAGTCATGGCAGATTTCTTTTTACCAATACCACCCCCAGCTGTCCCTTTCTATATTTGAAAACCACCTTAGCTGCTGAGGCGATCTTACCTGATGTCTGAGACGATACCCAACATGCCAGGCAGCACTTGGAGATGCACCCTATTTGTTTTCCCTCCCATTGTCTCCCTTCCTTTTTGCCCTGCTCTTCTGCTGTTGTTCTGTTTTTAAACAAGGGGAATATTTACAGGAAATGTCTATTGTTCAAAAACTATTCAGCTCTGTTTTGCAGTGACTTCTCCATTTCTCACTTAAACCAGTATGCTAAGTGTACCAGCAGGCAGCTGTGGCATTGATTTATTTTAGGCTGCACCTCAAGTGCTTGTTACACCAAGTTTTCATGCAGACTTGCAGTTTTCTCTATGAGAGAGAGCAGCAGCTAAAACTTTGTCTGCCTCCCAGCACAAGCATGTGCTGCCTGCACTCAACACTCACCTGATTCAGTCCTGAAAAGCCCAGGGGGGAAAGACTGTACAAACAGGTTTGAGCCATCCTGCAGATAATGTCTGGTGAGATGGTGGCCTCACCAGTGGGAGATGTAGGCTACATCTTGATTCAAATGGGTTGTATTTGGAAATCTTTTTGTTCCAAGTACAAAAGTGATAAACAAAACAAAATTAATCTAAACACTAAAACACAATGAAAGTCAGTCTCCAGGGCTGACCAGCTGTCCTGACCTTCACTGAAAGATAAACCAATTTGGTACAGCTGTGATCATAAACACGCCAAGGCAAAGACCTGAATGCTTGAAATGATACGACACAAATGTGTTGAAAAAGCAACTCTGCTCTCAAGTGCAAGAGTGTTGTGGGTTTTTTTTCGTCCCAAGAGTCAGCATGCTCCATTTTTGTCTCTTTCAAATGAGTGAAATATTTTGGTATTTGCCAATTAACAGGGCTTTTGAAACTGCTTCCTATTTGAAGAAATGAAGCAGATTGCGATATACAGAAGTTATCCAAGAGGATACTTTAGACAGATGCACCAGAGATGACATCTCTCTTGTCATCAGTAAAAATGATACAGAGCATATTGCTAAGTTATTCAGCAATTTCCAAAGAATCCTTTTTAAAGCACAATAAGAAACAGATCTTGGTTGTCTTCTCATGGATGTCAAACTTAAACAAAAACACAGAATGCACTTGCAACCATTGGTGTGAAAGGGTACTTTCAAGTACATGCCTATTAACTGAAACATTCTGCTATAAGATATCAAAAGACTGCCTATTTGCCACAAACTGCACAAAGTTATACTCATTTTTCTTAGTGGCAGTAAATGGTTTTAATGCAAGTAATGGAATTTAAAACCAGAAAGTCCTTATTACAATTCAGAGTGCCCTTTGTCCTTTGATAATGAACACCATATTAGTGTCTTGAAGAAAAACCAAAACCTTAAAACAGGATATGTTGTTCCAGCATTTTGAACTAAGTGACCAACACTTTACAGTTGATTGCATTTAATTGCATATGGAGAAAAATCTAAAAACAAGTTCCAAACTCTCAGTCATGCCAGTGATAAGAATAAAACAAAGATGGACTAACATATTATAAATTAGAAAAATATGCCAGAAAGGGGTAACCTTTAAAGAATAAAAAATCATGTGTGATATTTGGTATAAAGCAATTGTATTTGCTGTGCTGGAAAAAGACAATAGGGAAAGGCAAAGCCCAGCAAAGCAGGGGCATGCATTGCATAAAATGTATCCCAAGAGGCTGCTGGAACCAAAAGTATTGCGACTTTAATTTCTTTTACCATAAAACTCACTTGGTTCAAAAAATGAAAGTAAGATCTTGAATGCGAAAAAGTATTTCAGCTACAAATGTAGAACAAAGAAATTCTATTTTTAGCATGTATAAAATCGATTATCATACTAAAACAGGATAGTAGTTATATAGAGTGTATAGAGTTTATAAAAAAACCCACAACAAAACAACAAATGCATTTGCATCTAAAATGTAATGTGAAGGTTTAAAGCATATTTGTCAAGTAAACAGGCTCTGTGATACAGAAAAGAGAAGGGTAACAAATTGTCCTTCCCATGGAATCAATGAGTACTTGTTAGACCAGAAATTTCAGTTCAATTAGATCTCTATTTGCAATTCATTTAGACTAGATATGCCTGCTCCTTCTCCATATATAAGGCTTACAATATTTCAGTAGACGATTCCTTCTCCATAAACTTGCTTGGTAAAATCTCAAAAATGGATGAAAATTTTTTGAGAAAAATATTCTGAAATGAACAAATTTTCACTGTGATTTTTTTTAGTCTTAGAATATTTTAAAGTTTAATTTATAATCTCATTTTTTTCAGGCAGAGATTTGTATAATGCTCATTTTTTAATTTTAAATATCTAGCACACTAGTAGAAGTACCTAATATACAAAACTACTGATGCCTAACATGACACAGTCATCGTGATCACTTGGTCCTCCTTAGCTCCTTAGCATAGACTGAAGTGTGTTGCACAAATATCAGGAGTGAAAAGACAAACATGAACTTGAATTCCACTGGTCTCTTTAGAAGAATGGAGTAAATCTGTTACCTGCCACTGTGGATCCATCACAAGTAGTCCAAAGACTTTGGAGCTGTTGTGGCCTCCAGCATCACTCTGTTGAGCTTAGGGCCCTCACTAACCTCTCGGCGTTGCTCTGCTCTGGGCCGTACAGACACACCAGTCACTATGGATTTTCTTCTGGTGATGTAAAGTGCTGTCAGGGGGGTTAAGATGTACCCACTGTGAATGAAAAGAGGAGGTTTTTTAATCAGATGAGCCCTTCTCCTTAATTAAAAATGAACAGACCGTACTTAACTGCATTATCAGATTACTATTATTGACATAACACAAACTAGTGAGGAACAGAACTCACTTATAACAACAAATATGTTGCAAAATTATAAATATGTCTAAAGATTGAGAACACATTTTACAATTTCAAATTTTGGTTTTGTGTAAAACTTCAAAAATGCCATGGTTTTATTTCAGGTCAGAATGAGTTAACGTTGGTTAAGGTTTGGGCATTTTGAACAGTAAGCATTTATTTTCCAAACTGGAAACTGTGAATACTGATTAGCTTAAGAAATGGAAAATGTGAATAGTGACCAACTCAAACTAGTTTCAGATGAAAAGTCTGAGCTAGGATTATTCTTGAAAGTATATTTTCCTTTATTTTGTCTACTTCACTTATAAATCAGTTAAGTAAAAGGCTGTTCAGCCCATCTATTTCCAGATTATTGAAGTGTTGTATCATCATATGAGTAAACTTCCCTTTACCGTATTTCTTACTGCTCCTCCTGATTGAATCCATCTCCCAGAAAGCTGTCTACCAAAGTTTGCCAGAGGTACACAGAGGGATTGGGAATGAAGCTGAAATCTCACTCAGCACTCAAAACCTCCTTACAGGGAGCGTTGCCACAGTCTTTGCCACTGTTTTCTAAAGGACTAAAGTTGCTAAGGAGAAACCATGATTTTGGGAAACAAATTCCATCTAGTTGTGACGAAGTCTCATTTGAATGCTCCCGAGATCATATTTAAGCTTCCTCCCTCCCTGCTGTGGAGGATGACAGAGTTATAGGGAATAAATGCCACAGTTCCCTCAGGTTATCTGCGTGACATTACCCTGCTTGCCCACCGGAAGTTAAATCAAAGGAGGCTGCTGAGGCAGAAACCGAATGAATACACCCCCACTCTCCCCAGTAAAAAAGAAAAAAGAAAGAAAAAAAAAAGAGAGAAAAAAAAGAAAACAAGCAAGAGCTTGGAAGGCCCAAGGTGGTAGGTTTTGGGCTGTGACCTTGGAAGTGAAAGCCCATTGCAGGCCTGGTCAGGTTTGCCCATCAAAGAGCATAAACTTTGCTTCAGTGCTGGATCGAAACCTTACACATTTCTGGCTTCAAGGTAGAAGAGCAGCGGCAGAGGTGCAAGCGATGTGAAGGGGATCCTAGAGAAGTGCAGGCAGGAGGTACAGGCAGCAAAACAGCTTTTCCCAGCCAAAGGTGATGCCTGGGGCTGCCTGCACCAGGTGGTGGTCCAAGGTCAGGGTCAAAACAGGAGGAAGGACTCCTTTTGCTATAATGCTCCTGCCCCTGGCAGGCAGATACCACTATGGATTGAGGGCACACTCTCTCTAAGTCACTTGAACCAGTTGCTACCATGGCTATGTGAAGAAATAGTGCTTGGAGGTGAACCTTTTGCATAAACATGAATAGTAAATTATGGGTGACAATCTGGAAAAAATGGACATAAAAGTAGGGCACATGGAGCCAAGCTATTGCATCAGCTATAACCCCAGCAATGAGAAGAGAATTGGATACAGCTTGCAATGTAATGCCCAAAGCTGTTATATATTTAACAAAATTATATTTACTGGATGATAACATTCTTCTACCACCATCTGGATTACTGAAAATAACGTGTCTCTCTGAAGATTTACAATTAAGTGATAAAGCAATGTTTTTCTATGAATTAAGGGGTGTCTTTGATTCTCCTAGCAATATGATGCCATCTTACCGTGAAGAGATTTTTAAGTGCTTGTATAATTGTCATTATTCTTAATGGTTTTGTACAATGGAAGCTCTCTGAGAAGAGTATAATCTGTATAAGCAATGGACAATAGTATTGCCTGTAGGAACTAAGATTTCTTTAATAGCAGTTGAAATATTTATTGCTAATCAGCTATATATGGCTTTATGCTAACTTGAAAGACAAGCCAACTTTGTACAGACACTACTGAAGGTATGAGACAGCTTTCCTGTCATCAGCAAAATGATATACAGCAAACGATTGAATAATTCGACTAGAAATGCTCAGAGATCACCTTCACAAAATATGAAACAGAACCCCAAGTCTTTCTTTGATGTTAAGATTTTACAGAGCAATAATAATGCACGGATGAAGAAGGACATTGCTTTGATAAAAATATATGATATTCAGTCCTACATACCTTTTTAGCCATGTAACACTGCATTCTCTTTACAAGACTATTTTTTTTAGTACTACAGACACATCAGAAGAGTAAAAATGTGATGCGTAATAAAGTTGTGACACACAGAAGAGTTGTAAAAGACTAGTCTATATTTCCTGGCCCCAGCCAACTGACAGGGTTAAAAAGGTTAATACCCAGACACAGGACACCAGCGGCTACTGTTATATGGGGAAATCTTTTATTTTTTATGTTACTTGTCATAAGAAAGGCAAAGAATATCCTAAAGCTCTTTAAATCAAGCCATGCATCCTCAAACAACTCTAAAAGATCCAGATCTAATGGAATTATTATTTAGTTTTCCGTATAGTTTAGAACTCAGTGCCGGCGGCAAATAATCTTCTGAACCACCTTAAACATATTCCTGTACATTATACATGATAGTAACACTTGCTTTTTATGGAGTTTTAGGTAGAGGATGTGTTTTCACGCACACACTGAGGAATATGACTGCTTGCATATTTACTTTTTTGATTAAAGAAACTTAAAAAAAAATTCTTAAGAAGCTCAGATTTAAATTAATAATAAATAAGAAAAATAGACACTGATGTATATTTACGGTCCTAACTGCCATGTCATTCCATGGTATTTAGGTGCATGAATAATTTCAAAAAACTGAAAAGACTTACATCTACTTAAGCATAAAACCCTCCAAATTCATTACAGAGAAAGTAGCTTTAGAACTTCCTTTTTTCAACATAATGTAATATTAACTTTGCGTAAAGTTTGAAAGGTGCTAGTTAGTATGATTTTCACTGGAAGTTATAAGCTTTTGGCTTCAGCAACACAGCAGTTATAAGGATTCCTTTTCAAAGAGAAATTCCAGCCATTGGTCTGGTAATGATATAGCCTTTATCTCAAAAAAACAGACTAAGAATATTTATGCTTGAGGAAAAGACCTGCCTGTGTAAAAGAACATTCAGTTTTTCTGTATTTGCATTTATAGGACCTCTTGCAAGATACTCTGGAATATATTACTGGAGCTGGAAATAGAGCCATCAGGGCTGAGCTTGCTTCACCCCTCCTCACTGCAGAAACATCATTTACTACCACGTCCATCCACAGAGTTCTAGAAAAGCATTTTTAAACATTGTTTGTTTATTTTGTTTGGATTTTGGTTTTTTGTTTGCTTGCTTTTTGTTGTTCCATCCTTTAATCTGTCTTAATGCATCTGCATTATCTGAAGAAAAATATTTATATTTGGACAGTATTTTTTAGAAGTCATTTTTAACTTCTAATTCAGGCTTCTATTTACAAAGGAAAATTTGTTGCCTCTCATGTTAAGATGATAGGAACTTCTTGCACATGTTTTATATTTAAATGCAAGCCTTCATATTACGACTGAGATCACTGTTATGCGAGTAACAACAGGTTGTGCCATATACAAATATAGCACATGGTTATCTATGCACCATCTAACCCTGCCATGGCACCATCACCCTTACCACAGAGGCACTCATGACAAGGAGGGTAACTACCTCTCTGGTAATTTACTATTCATGAGCTACACAGCTTCTTTCTCTACTAATAAGGCAATAATCGTCAATCACTATTTTATCCTTAATTGGGTCTCCATAAAGAATTGATAGAAAAATCTCTTAAGTAGTAAAATTATGACGAATCCAATCCAGAATTGCAAAGGATTGCAAAGGGCTGCAAAGGACAGACTGCGAAGGACAGACTGTGAAGAACTGCAGTGGGTCCCACGCCCAGTGTGTGCTGAGCTGAGCCAGCCCTGTGGGCAGAAGAGCCCGAGTTGCTCAATGCTTTATCTCAGTTAAGCAATCTGCCAGGTTCAAGTGCGCAGGGTCCATGGCAAAGATACTCCTTAGACCAAATAAGCAACCACGGCTAATTGAGATTTGACAACACAGCATTATTCACTTTGAGTATACATTATAAACATTGTATATTTATTCTGACTTTAGTCATACCTTCATACCTTTCGAATATGTAGTTCAAGATACTGAAATCCTGGGAGCAGCTTCTGTGTGACTGAGCTAACTGTAGTGCGGTCCTTGTTAATGATGCATAAAGCAACCTGAAAAAAATCAAGAACTGCTTAAACTTTAAGCTGACGCTCCAGCCAAGCCAAATATTTTCTGGTATACATAGCTACATAGCTGCTCTTTCTCTCTTTTTTTTTTTTTTTTTAATTATTTTTATTTCCTAAGCTGCATCTTTCTATTTGTACAGGTCACCTAGCTTTAAGGCCAGTTTCCATTTTATGAGAAGAGGTGAAAGAGCAGGTTAGGTAGGAAGGCATCTGTTGTGTTCTCTGCCAGACGCCTTGTTTCTTTTCTTTCTGTTGTTAATATGTAATTCTTCATTGCCTGTCTCTCTTCAATCTAATTTTAAAGTCACAGACAGCATAATTCTGATGTTGGATGGGTTTAGTATGGAAAAATATGGAGATTATTTTTTTAGTTCATTTACTTTTGATGACAGTCATTCGAGAAAAATGTATTTTGAACAACAGGCTATTTTAATCAAATATTATTTTGTCTGTTTTTTCTAGATGCAATCAGAAGGAGTATAATGCAGTTAAGGCACACTTGCTTAAATAAAAGCAGCAGCAAATAGTAACAAAAACTAGATCTAGCAATAATTACTTAAGGTTTCCCCGGTACCATAAATTCATGAGGATCTTGCTTCCCAGGTCAGTATATTTTGCGTTTCCTAGCCCTGAGAGACCTCATTATGTAAATTGTTGTGGATGGGAGAGGAAATGGTGCTTCTGCAGCCTCGAAAGCACTGTCCTGATTTGTGGGGAGAGGAGGACAACAATCTCTTCTTCCAAAGACAGATTTTGGATGTTCCAGCTACTAGTTTTGTCCAGTCTCTTTACATATGAATGATTAAAATAGAGAAGAACTAGAGAAAAGTGGAGTGGAATACTCCAGGCCTGGTAGAAAGGGCAAAACTTCTGCATTAGTAGAAGAGGAGATCTAAAAGGAGAAAACTGTAAACAGGATTAAAAGCCTAGATGCCCCATGCTTGCTGGAGTTTGGCACAGCAAAGGCAGGGTTGTAGACAGAGATCTTTTTAAAACTATTTTTCATTTGATAATGGTTAAAAATAATCCTTGTAAATTTTATTTAGGTGAAAATCCCTAGCTCATTAAACAATGCTTCTGGAATTCATCACTGTCACAGCAAATTAGCAAGGGAAGGTGAGATGGTGACTTACCCTGGCAGCGCGGTGCGTGCGACCCCATGCAGCACGTGGGAGCAGGATCAGTGCAAGGAGCTCCAGGGTTTCGAGACTAAGGAGCTGATTCCAGAAACCAATTTTTACCACGTCGAAGTGACCCTGTATTTAACAGTCAGGGAAGCCAAAGCAAGCAAATTGAAGAGTTAATGCAAAGCCAGACATAAAGCAAGCAGCAATGTACCATTTCAGCTATCCAGGCTCCCTGCAGATTATCACCACACAGAGAAACTATGTCTTGTGGTTTTCTGACATGTTCTTTAGTGCACGATCAGGCTCCAAACGACTCCAGCCGCATGATGCCAAAAGCAAACCTTGAATACACTGCGACCTCCCAAAGGCTATCAGTGCCTAAGGAACCTACCAGCATTGTATGCGCACACACACACTAAAGCACACTGGAAAATAACAAGCCCTTAAATGATTTGCAGATTCGAAGTCTCCTTCAGGTTTCCATCACAGACTATCCCTCCCCAGATTTCCTCAGTTCAAAAGTCCTGAGCTTCTGTATGGGCTGGTGTGAGCCCAGCTCATCCTGCTTGTGGTGGAGAAGGGAGATTGCACAGGGTGACATGTGCTTTCTCTTTTCCTTCTTTCTGTATTTCTGTCACATTCAGCAACACTTCACATTTACGTAATAGAGTGGAGAAGAATATTTTTACAATTTTTCTCCATCAGGAAGATTTCATATTGGTCTTCTTTGTTTTATAGACTAGTTGCGATAAACTACAGGGGAGGAAAATATACTGGCAATATAATGTAGAAAGAGCCCTTGCCTTTCTATCAGACTACGAGCTGTGTCTGTGGCTGCTGGCAGGTGTGGCCACGAGCCCTCCTTCCAAATACTTACCAGAAGCACGGGAGGAACGCCATTGCCAGCTGCCTTGCAACAGCATCCCTGTGCTTTGGCTCAGCCCATTCACCTGAAGGTAAACAGAGACTTCTGCACCAGACAGTGTTGTTGCAACCGCTCCCCAGCCTGCCCACGGGCACACTGCAGCTCCTGGCCATCATGTCTGCAGTGGTGCTGCTGGGCTAAGCTCCTGTGAGGAAATGGGACAGTGCATCTGCCTGCCCCCTTGGAGCCAAGAATCACTGAACCCCCATTGATTTCCCTGTAATAGCTTATATTATTGATGAGTTGTATTAGCTGATCATTATTTCATTAGAAACTAATGAAATTAATGGATTTGAGTTTGGGTTTTTTTTCCTCTTCCTTCTTGTTAAAGATGTTTTCTTATGGGGATATTGTGATTACACCTGCACTAGGGGGATATGAGAATGTGGTGCAGGAAAAATAGAGACTGACAAAGTCTGTGGCACTTCTTGGCAGTGGTACTGCTCCATCGCCTCAACAGGTTCCCCTACAGAAGATTCTTGCTACTAACTATGCACTCTGGAATTATAGTTGTTTAAAACAAAACTGTGGTCCATGTCACAATACTGAAGTCATTGTGCAAAACCACCCACTGAAAACAAACAAAAGCACTTGGTTTCAGAGCTTCACAGCCTCCCCAATTCTCCATGCTTCACCTGCAGGATGCTAAAGGTACACTTTGGTGCAAAGGTGTAGACCTTTAATAACAGTGCAAATTGCAAATTGTTCCTGAAAGCAGTAGATACTACAGTGCTCAGAATGATGTCTCCAGGCAGGGCCATGCTGCCTGGGAGGACACGGGGAGCCTGGACTGTACTAGCCCAGCTACAGCACAAAATGAGAAAGAAGGATGAGAAAAGACAGATTCTGTATAGCCTCTAACATGCTGCTACGGCTGTCAAAAGAAATTCTCATAGACAAATTAAGAAATCATTATACTGTTATGAAACAGTTCTGGATTCAGTATGTTTGGACTTCACTTGATACTGTCCAGTTGAAATGAGAAGAAAATTACTTCTGCAAAATTAATACATAAAATAAAATGTTAAGGTTTCAGTTGTATGAGTGTTACTACAAAAACTAACCAAAGCCAAAGGCTCCTGACATACACCCATGTAACTCCTACCATGTTAAAAACTCCTACCATGTGGAAAAAATAAAATTCATCCTAGAATAATGATATATGGCTTGCCAGCTCTAAGCCCTGTGTTTTGTGGGCTAGTACTATTCAAATGTGTTATTTCTTTTTAATTACCATGCCAAGAATAATATTTCTTCCATTATATAATATGTTTTTGCCCAGGGAAGGAAGAACTCTTTGTCACTTGTATATTTACTTTCTCACACATATTGAAGACCTTTAAGCTCAGCAAAATTCCTAGGAAAGTGCTTAGGAGGACATGCATTTTGAAATCTATGGTTTGCTTTGTGGTTTTTACTGGGGAGGGACACACATCAGTGAGAGAATAAAGGATGTTATAAAGGCACTACCTGAAAAATACAAATAGATGGTCATTCTTTGGAAACAAAATTAAGGGAAAGTTTATACAGGATTATATGCAAATTCCTCTGTAGAAATGAAGCTTGCACGTATCAGAACTTAAAAAACATCAAAACTAGACCTTGGCTAGTTATCCATGTCTGGTGTTTTGTGTGACAGTCATAGTCCCTCTTGTGTTAGCAAACTAATTCCAAATCAACTTTAGCATTTTTACAAACACATTTACTTAAAAATCTGTCTTTAGCTCAATGAAACTTCAACTCACCTTAGGGACTGCTGAAAAGCCACTGACAATGGGAAGTATTTCAGACTAATTGTGTGTGATAATTACTGCCCACCTGAGCCCCATGCTACCACTCACTTTCCAAACTACAGTACCTAATTCATGTACAGTATCGAAGACAAACAGGCATAGAATTCCAATGTAAATATTGTGCCTATACATATTTACAGCCTTTATTCTTCCTATCACTGTGCCCACAAATAACAATTTTCAAAACCCTTTTTGAAAGTTTAAAGAAAGTAAATTAAGTGGTTGAAAGTACCAAACTAGACCAACAGAATTATTCAAATCCTTTCTCAATTAATATTCATCCTGCTTTATTTAAAGAGTGTACTAAGAAAAAAAATTACTTTGACCAAAGTAAGTCGTATCAGAAATTAGAGAATAAACTATCCACTGAGGCCATTGAAAAGAGGAGTTGAGGCATAAAAACTACTAAAAACAATTCCTGTGAAACAGCAAGGAAAAAAGAGGAAAAATGACTGACACTGAAGGATGTATCCTACTGGGAGTGATGGATTCTACGTTTTCTGATAAGCAGTGAACACGGCAGTGTGAGCAGTGGTCTCGGACCTGCCTGGCTTCTGGCCTGGGTCTACTGGCAGTGTCACTGCTGTAGGGGGTTCTTCTCAGTGTATGACAATGGTTTCGAGGAAAACATTGCTATTTAAAAGGGAAGATCTTAAACAGTATGTTAAGAGAAATGGCATATTTTAACTCAGATTTCATTTGCAAAGCTGCAAAACTCAAACCTCCTCATGCAGGATCCAGAGGTGCCCTGACAGCAGGAAGCTGTAACGCTGCTGTGCCTGTCCACAGTTGTGATTGTGTACAGCCCAGAGAAAGCAGACACAAGTTTGTACTGGCTTTGACGAGACACCTCTTGGAAGATGTGAACGTTAAGGCAAAGGGTGACCTGCTGACAATGCAATGCCTGTTGCAGCGAGTCTTTGGAAAATAGTGTCTTTAGTATCTATCTGTGGTTATGGGTATCACTTGCTGTCAGGTGAATAGTAGCATCTCCATGAACAACAGTAGTACACAGGGACTCAGGAATGGCAGAAATGGAGCATTTATAGGTATAGAACAAGCACTGTCTAAGGCAGCTCCTGCAATACCAGTGTTAGCTGGTGCTGGGGAGCCACAGTATTTCCTCAGCATATATCTAATGGCCCCTGCTGCTCCATGCAGTGGACGCACAGGATGTTAAGTTGTCCACAACGTGCTGGGTTACTCTTGGGCAGCTAAATACTCCTGCACACCAATTTCCTCCCCAAAAGCCTATTTTTGTCATATGTGCTCCTCCTAGAAATAACTGATGACTCTGAAACTTATTCTCATTTTAACACTTAGAAAAATATACAGTTTTAAGTAATCTATGTTTTTGTTTGTTCTTTGGGGTTGGGGTTTTTTTTTCAGTCTCATTCAGGAAACTCTGAAATAGGTAGGAGTTAAACATTTTTGATCCTAATAAGATTTGAAAACGGTACGTCTTCCAGAGTATGCATAAAAGTATGTAGAAATTAGAAGGGGTTTAGCATTCTTTAAAGATATAATTTCTTTTCATAACCTTATACATTTCAGCAGTGATCTAAAAGGACTAGAAAAAAGAAGTGGCAACATAATGCCACAATGTAAAATAAAAACATAGATTAATACCAGGAAACTACAGACTATTCCACCTGAAGTTGTGTGGGGAAGTCTTTGAAACTATTTTAAGTGACTCCAGCTTTTTTATTTATGGGAAGTGCTTGGATGTTGACATTGAAAACAATTTTTCCAAATTCTCAAATACAGAATCTACAAGAGCAGTAAATAATGAAAAATGTTGGGAGATTAGAATCACCAACAAATCCCCCAAACTTTTGATCTTCAGCATACATTGACTAGCGGATGAGAAAGTGACTTTCCATTTAGATAACAAGAGCCAGCTCTTTGGATCAAATAAATGCACAAAAGAAAAACCAGAGCCCTGTAACTAGTCTGTGAGAGGCAACAATAAAACTCTACAGACTGCAAAGGAGGAGGAGTGAACCCTTGAAGTAGACAAGTGCAGAAAAGAAAAGGCTTCTCAGACAATGAAAAAATCTCAACTCAGTAATTTGACTCCCAGGTTGCTGTCAAAATGCAGAGCATTGAGAGAAATGGGAACTGACAATATTGCCTGCAGAAAAGGCATGATTGCTGTAATAGGGCTTAAGTAGCAAGAACAGTGTCACTTCCTAAATTGCCACAGAGATATTCAATATAAACAATGCAATCACTCACTCAAAAATTCAGTCAGTCCACCCTGCAATTTTAAAAGTTAGCAGTGAATTAAAAGACTTGCCCACTTGAGCAGAGGGCTTCTATTAATGACATGGCAGCAATATGCACCTTCGTCCACTCTGCTTCATTATTCAAAGCAATTTTATCCCCCCCCCCGGAAAATAATCTCTAGTTGCTCTCTGCTTTTGTTCATGGTATCCTTCTGTCACCTAAACCAGCATGGACTCATGGATTTTTAGGTCAAAAGAGCCATTACAACACAGGCCATACATTTCATACAGTTGTTCATGCCTCTAGGACACCATCTTGTAGATTGAATCCAAACTTGTCTTTTAGAAAGTTTTCCACATTTGATGGTAAAACTGACAGTGGCAGAAAACTTACCACATCCTTTGTCAGTCTATTCCAAATGCCAATTGTTACCATTCCATGTGCGTGATGCTTACATTTGGAAAAAATATTTATAAATGATACATAAAGAATTCTGTAATTATATCCTTGCATCTAAGATAGAATAAAGCATGTTTATTGGCAGTAAGAACACCTTTTCCTATTAGCATACGAAACCTAAGGTTACAGGTCTGGGAAACTTCTTCACAGAGATAAATGAACACCTGAGAAAACACAGGCTTGTTAAAAAATGAAGGTGTACGGCTCTACTATGTGGCCCTGTGCCAACAATATGAAAAAGCAACTCCCAGCACCTGCATGTGCATGTACAAGTTTTGATTTTAGCAGATAAGTGAGGGTGCATGCCACCTATTAAAGTGCTGGAGAAAAGCTTTGATCCCATTGACATCTTATATATGTGTGTGCATGTGTGCATAGGTGTACCTATTATATACATTAAAAGGTATTTTAATCATTCATGTAGGAACCTTTCTTTCAGATGCTATTTTATTTCTTCAAGATTTTTGTGTGTATCGCTTTTAGTGATACTTAGGATGACTGAGAAGTTGAGAAAGAGGAAAGGCCTATGATGTGTAATTTTATATGGTTTGTTGAGCAAAGCACCTGGAATGAAATGCTTGCTCTACCAAAATCAGTGCCAAAACTTCCACCCATTTCAGCAGGGCCAGAATTTCAAACCCAAGTCAAAAGGTCAGCTTAGGTGCTGAAAGGTAAACATCTGCTTAAGTAGAAAGTTCCCTCATTGTTGGCTCAGATGCACAGACAAGACAAGGCAAGAAACAGCAGATGAGGCTAAATAGCAGGGTGAAGATTTACTTGTCACTCTTAGAACTGTAATGAACAATGTTCAGGGCCTGAATATATGGTTATAACATATAACAGAATCCCTAAATAATTATTCTTTTAAACATAAAGGTTCATATTAACTGAACCAATGGATATGAAGATCTTCATTGCCTCCAACAGACACTTCATTTACAGAGCTTCTGACCTGCCGCAGCCTGGTCCTTGGCTGTGCTGCAGGGCCAGCCTGCCTGAGAACTGTGATGGACCTGCCTCCAGAGCCTGTCAATAGACTGACTCGTTATGCACTGTGCATATTAAGCAGAAACTTTTTCTATTCTACCTCCTCTTCTATGCTAAGATTGGGTGAGGGTGTGCACAGGGAGAAAATTCAGTTTTTACCAGGATTGGCAAAAATGGCCTCTCTTGGCTCCTGTAGGGATACCTAAACGTTCAAAGCTCCACTGCACCCTTTAATGGATAGAGTGCTACTCTCTGCTGATCACTTTACCCCAGGAACCAACCAAGCTCACTTCTCCAGTGAGTTATACCCTATAAGACCTTCTGCTTGTGTCTTCCTCCTGTCAGTTCCTGCCTGGAGCCTGCTGTAGGAGCAGGAACAGAGTCATTTATGTAGCAACAACTCAGACAAATGCCCCAGCTAACACCAGAGAATGGCAAAACTTTGAACTCAAAAATTACTATTAGGAAATCTGTTTTATTTACCTGCTAGTTGGGTGTAAGTCTTCTATGCTACATTTCTGAAAGCTTCAGTCATTTAATTTTTAAGTGTCTCGAGCAGGAAGGCTTCCACAATGCTTTTTCATGCTCTCGGTTCCTCCTTTTATTCCTTGCTCCAGAACTGCTAATGCAGCTCCTCAGTTTCAAACAATCTGCCAGAACAGCAACAAAACAGAAATACTTGCCAGGGAAGCCTTAATGCTTATAGTAAGGAGGAGAAATATTTTCTTTTTAGGGGTAAGACCTTTTTTTTTATTTTGTAGTTAATTGAGGGGATTAACAAACAGTAACTACAAGTAGATACAAACAAGTCAGGAAATAGACTTAGCTTTTCCTGCATACCCTGCTGCTTCAAGTACTTAGGCTCTGATTCAGCCAGTGAAGCAAGTTAGCATCTTGCTCTCTGTAAATTTAGTCCGTTGTGTGAGAACAGCCCTGATGAGGCTACTCCTTTGCACGGTCTCTAAGCTACTCCCTTTGTCCTGAACAGGCAACAGTGATGCTTTCTTACCTCTGGCAGATGTCCTTTGCACTGGTACTCAGGTACGTAGCACATAGGTAGTCTGGGAAAAGGGATGTGGCATCTTTCTGCTGGCCTTCTGTGTATCAGGAGCTGGCTGGCCTTCTCCCTGTCCGTAGACTTACCCTAGCTAGTGAATGTCCAATGATGCTGGTTCAAAAGACAAACTACAGTTATCCTTTTCAGTGACACTTGACAGACAGTGGAAATGAAGATAAACAAAGTAGTACAAGATCTCAACAGATAATAGACATACATTTTATTCTTCAAGATTCCTGACCATTTTCAAGCAATTTTTCATTGCGCTATAGTCCCTTTACCTTGCTGCACAGTGCTTTCTTACCAAACATCTGTGGGAAATCAAACCTAACTTCCTCTTCACTGGCCAACATCCTTAGTCTTTATTTGATCTCATATTCAAAAGAAATTTCAGGTCCACAGTATCACCATTTTTTCCAGCCTGCTTAAGTCAAATTTCTTAAAATTCATAGTATTTCAGACTATATTTTCCTCCATCTATTCAAGGATTTTCTCAATATTTAGATTTGCTACAAACACCTGACGTTGGATATGGCCATTCCTTTGCTCTAAAAGGCTCACACCTAGGTGGAATTTGGGAAGGTTTAACAGTGCGTCACGATCTGCAGTGTGGGAAGATCATGTGTCTGGAACCTTCGCCGCAGCCAGTCAACTTGTGTTACTCAGTTCAGAGGCTAAACACTGTCATTTCAAACAGTTCTCAAGACAACAATAAGCAAAACTGCCCAGGTGTTGCTGAGAGGTCTTGTCTCAGCTGATGCAGGAGGTAGTCTTGCTGGTGAGAAGGACAAAACTATAATCCTGCCTATGTTAAGACCAATCTGATGCTGGATCAACTGGAAGAGATCAGTCTATTTCTAGGAGGAAGAGTATAATTTCCTGGATGCATATAAATTCTTTATGATATTGAAACAATGCTTTTAAGGAGGGCACAATTAAAACACACTTGTCAACTTTGATTTCAGAACAGTGCAGTATTTTTTCAGGGAATAGAAGACAACTAACTATGTTATTCACTGTGAGTAGTGCTTCTGAGCTAATTCACATGTCAGTGGGGCTTACAAATATATATGTTCAGATCTGGAAGAAAGATCCATGGCCAAAAGAACATTTAAGTCAAAGGAGCTTTGACCTAATTAAACTTAGTCAAAATATCTAGATTACATTCAATAGATTCTGACCTCATTAAAAGTCACAATCGGG